>NC_136262.1:128177474-128272474 GCF_964187855.1 Myxine glutinosa | reverse complement strand
CAGGTCTGACGTTGTTCCCACTTCACCATGTAGACAAGCCATCCGCCATCAATTACGAGGGTGCAGCAGGGTTGGTTAGTCAAGTCAAGTGGATCAGTTAACGCCTTCAGGCTTGTATTTGAAAAGTCTGCCTTGTTTGCCTTGTTCATCTTCTGATCTTTGTTGCTGAACAGGGACAATGGGAAGGGAGTCGGCTCATACTGTAAGCTTGTCTCAACTGTCATATCCCGCTGGGCGAAAATGATCAGTCGGTTGAACAACTTTAGTGAGTCAAGGTGAATCTTTTTCTCGTTGACCAAGGGAAATTTTCTTAGTGATGACAGGGCTTTTATCTTTGACTTGACATCCATGGTCGACGTCACTGACTGTCCATCCAGCTTGATCTGCATCTCCATCCCAACTTCAGCTGCTCTCTCAGCATTGACTGCGTCATCTCCAGTGCTTGTGAATCCTGTTGAGAAAGACACGAGCAACTCCTTGTCTCTATCGTTGTCGAATGGCTTGATCTCCTCAAACCATTTTAGGACAAGTTCAACTGCCTCTGCATCTCGCTTCATCTGTGGCGTGGCAAGGTCTCTGTGGACTGGAACATGTTTACTGACGTCCTCCTCCATCCGCCGGTTGACATCAGACAGGTGACTGAGGGTGAGCACCCAGCATTTGTGGCCAGAAAAACTGTTTCTCATTCTTCCTCTGCTCAGTCCACCTTGTGACTTGGCTGCCTTCATTAATGTCTGCTCAATGCAAATGTCACACCATGTGCCGGACCACTCATGACTTGAGTAACGGACAACGTGGTTCCCGTGGGCAGTGAGACGTTCTAAGGTGTCTTTGTAAGCAGGCAAAGTTTCTAGTTCCTTCATGAGTTGACAATACAGCCGTGCGCCCTTGGCATACTGATGATGGCCTGCAGCGGCAAAGATGTGAAGCATCTTGGTAACAATGCAGGACAGATGCCCATTGTGGTCTGCAAGTCGCTCGGTTCTGATAAAGACCCTGATCACATCTACCATGTGGTGGTACTCCACCCAGAGTGCAGGTGTTCTTCCTCCTTTTGCGAGTCGTTTGAAGGTTTCTTCAAACCTTTGCTCAAACACTGGCACTACTGGGTCTGAGTGTCTGGCTCCCATCTTCCACAAAGACACTTACATTTATTTTAGTACTTATTTAGTATTTTAGTACAAAGACACACTTATTTTTCCACAAAGGAGTGTCTGTGGTGAAATATAAATGTTAACAATCAACTCAGAATCATGAAAAACCCTTATTTGACCCCTCATAAGTTACTTAAGGGCCGATTTAAAAAAATAAAAATTCTCGAAAATAATTTTTCGGTACCCGAATTCAACAGCTTTTTTTCTGGGTTTCCCACGGGAGTTGAACTTCAACATTTTAACACATGTTATTACACACCTTTACAAACATATTGGTGAAGAAATTTTTGGTAACAATTTAGTTAACAGATTTGTGAAATATCTCATAAAATGCCCTTACTAATACACAAGGGAGTTCATACACAAGGGAGTTCATACACAAGGGAGTTCATACACAAGGGTGTTCATACACAAGGGAATTCATACACAAGGGAATTCATACATAGGGGAGTTCATACATAGGAGAGTTCATACACAAGGGAATTCATACATAGGGGAGTTCATACACAAGGGAATTCATACACAAGGGTGTTCATACACAAGGGAATTCATACACAAGGGAGTTCATACACAAGGGAGTTCATACACAAGGGAGTTCATACACAAGGGAATTCATACACAAGGGTGTTCATACACAAGGGAATTCATACACAAGGGTGTTCATACACAAGGGAATTCATACACAAGGGTGTTCATACACAAGGGAATTCATACACAAGGGAGTTCATACACAAGGGAGTTCATACACAAGGGAGTTCATACACAAGGGAATTCATACACAAGTGAGTTCATACACAAGGGAGTTCATACACAAGGGAATTCATACACAAGGGTGTTCATACACAAGGGAGTTCATACACAAGGGAATTCATACACAAGGGAGTTCATACACAAGGGAGTTCATACACAAGGGAGTTCATACACAAGGGAATTCATACACAAGGGTGTTCATACACAAGGGTGTTCATACACAAGGGTGTTCATACACAAGGGAGTTCATACAAAGGGGAGTTCATACACAGGGGAGTTCATACACAAGGGTGTTCATACACAGGGGAGTTCATACACAGGGGAGTTCATACACAAGGGAGTTCATACACAAGGGAGTTCATACATAGGGGAGTTCATACACAAGGGAGTTCATACACAAGGGAGTTCATACACAAGGGAGTTCATACACAAGGGAGTTCATACACAAGGGAGTTCATACACAAGGGTGTTCATACACAAGGGAGTTCATACACAAGGGAGTTCATACACAAGGGAGTTCATACACAAGGGAGTTCATACACAAGGGTGTTCATACATAGGGGAGTTCATACACAAGGGAGTTCATACATAGGAGAGTTCATACACAGGGGAGTTCATACACAAGGGAGTTCATATACAAGGGAGTTCATACACAGGGGAGTTCATACATAGGGGAGTTCATACATAGGGGAGTTCATACACAAGGGAGTTCATACATAGGGGAGTTCATACATAGGGGAGTTCATACACAAGGGAGTTCATACACAAGGGAGTTCATACACAAGGGAGTTCATACATAGGGGAGTTCATACATAGGAGAGTTCATACATAGGGGAGTTCATACACAGGGGAGTTCATACATAGGGGAGTTCATACATAGGAGAGTTCATACATAGGGGAGTTCATACACAAGGGAGTTCATACACAAGGGAGTTCATACATAGGGGAGTTCCTACATAGGGGAGTTCATACACAAGGGAGTTCATACACAAGGGAGTTCATACACAAGGGAGTTCATACACAAGGGAGTTCATACACAAGGGAGTTCATACACAAGGGAGTTCATACACAAGGGTGTTCATACATAGGGGAGTTCATACACAAGGGAGTTCATACACAAGGGAGTTCATACACAAGGGTGTTCATACACAAGGGAGTTCATACACAAGGGAGTTCATACACAAGGGAGTTCATACACAAGGGAGTTCATACACAAGGGAGTTCAAACACAAGGGAGTTCATACACAAGGGAGTTCATACACAAGGGAGTTCATACACAAGGGAATTCATACACAAGGGAATTAATACACAAGGGAATTCATACACAAGGGAGTTCATACACAAGGGAGTTCATACACAAGGGAGTTCATGCACAAGGGAGTTCATACACAAGGGAGTTCATACACAAGGGAGTTCATACACAATGGAGTTCATACACAATGGAGTTCATACACAAGGGAATTCATACACAAGGGAGTTCATACACAAGGGAGTTCATACATAGGGGAGTTCATACACAAGGGAGTTCATACGCAAGGGAATTCATACACAAGGGAATTCATACGCAAGGGAATTCATACACAAGGGAGTTCATACACAAGGGAGTTCATACACAAGGGAGTTCATACACAAGGGTGTTCATACACAAGGGTGTTCATACACAAGGGTGTTCATACATAGGGGAGTTCATACACAGGGGAGTTCATATGCAAGGGAATTCATACGCAAGGGAATTCATACACAAGGGAGTTCATACACAAGGGTGTTCACACACAAGGGAGTTCATACACAAGGGAGTTCATGCACAAGGGAGTTCATGCACAAGGGAGTTCATGCACAAGGGAGTTCATACACAAGGGAATTCATACACAAGGGAATTCATACACAAGGGAATTCATACACAAGGGAATTCATACACAAGGGAGTTCATGCACAAGGGAGTTCATGCACAAGGGAGTTCATACACATGGGAATTCATACACAAGGGAATTCATACACAAGGGAGTTCATGCACAAGGGAGTTCATACACAAGGGAGTTCATACACAAGGGAATTCATACACAAGGGAGTTCATGCACAAGGGAGTTCATACACAAGGGAGTTCATACACAAGGGAGTTCATACACAAGGGAGTTCATACATAGGGGAGTTCATACACAAGGGAGTTCATACACAAGGGAATTCATACACAAGGGAATTCATACACAAGGGAGTTCATGCACAAGGGAGTTCATACACAAGGGAGTTCATGCACAAGGGAGTTCAGACACAAGGGATTTCATACACAAGGGAGTTCATACACAAGGGAGTTCATGCAGAAGGGAGTTCATGCACAAGGGAGTTCATACACAAGGGAATTCATACACAAGGGAGTTCAAACACAAGGGAGTTCATGCAGAAGGGAGTTCATGCAGAAGGGAGTTCATACACAAGGGAATTCATACACAAGGGAGTTCATACACAAGGGAGTTCATACATAGGGGAGTTCATACATAGGGGAGTTCATACATAGGGGAGTTCATACACAAGGGAGTTCATACATAGGGGAGTTCATACATAGGGGAGTTCATACACAAGGGAGTTCATACACAAGGGAGTTCATACACAAGGGAGTTCATACATAGGGGAGTTCATACATAGGAGAGTTCATACATAGGGGAGTTCATACACAAGGGAGTTCATACACAGGGGAGTTCATACATAGGGGAGTTCATACATAGGAGAGTTCATACATAGGGGAGTTCATACACAAGGGTGTTCATACACAAGGGAGTTCATACACAGGGGAGTTCATACACAAGGGAGTTCATACACAAGGGAGTTCATACACAGGGGAGTTCATACACAGGGGAGTTCATACACAAGGGAATTCATACACAAGGGAGTTCATACACAAGGGAGTTCATACACAAGGGAATTCATACACAAGGGAGTTCATACACAAGGGTGTTCATACACAAGGGTGTTCATACACAAGGGAGTTCATACACAAGGGAGTTCATACACAAGGGAATTCATACACAACGGTGTTCATACACAAGGGAGTTCATACACAAGGGTGTTCATACACAAGGGAGTTCATACACAAGGGAGTTCATACACAAGGGAATTCATACACAACGGTGTTCATACACAAGGGAGTTCATACACAAGGGAGTTCATACACAAGGGAGTTCATACACAAGGGTGTTCATACACAAGGGAGTTCAAACACAAGGGAGTTCATACACAAGGGAGTTCATACACAAGGGAGTTCATACACATGGGAGTTCATACACAACGGAGTTCATACACAAGGGAGTTCATACACAAGGGAGTTCATACACAAGGGTGTTCATACACAGGGGAGTTCATACACAAGGGAGTTCATACACAAGGGAGTTCATACACAAGGGAGTTCATACACAAGGGTGTTCATACACAAGGGAGTTCATACACAAGGGTGTTCATACACAAGGGAGTTCATACACAGGGGAATTCATACACAAGGGAGTTCATACACAAGGGAGTTCATACACAGGGGAGTTCATACACAGGGGAGTTCATACACAAGGGAGTTCATACACAAGGGAGTTCATACACAAGGGTGTTCATACACAAGGGAGTTCATACACAGGGGAGTTCATACACAAGGGAGTTCATACACAAGGGTGTTCATACACAAGGGAGTTCATACACAAGGGAGTTCATACACAAGGGAGTTCATACACAAGGGTGTTCATACACAAGGGAGTTCATACACAAGGGAGTTCATACACAAGGGAGTTCATACACAAGGGAGTTCATACACAAGGGAGTTCATGCACAAGGGAGTTCATGCACAAGGGAGTTCATACACAAGGGAGTTCATACACAAGGGAGTTCATACACAAGGGAATTCATACACAAGGGAATTCATACACAAGGGAATTCATACACAAGGGAGTTCATACATAGGGGAGTTCATACACAAGGGAGTTCATACACAAGGGAATTCATACACAAGGGAATTCATACACAAGGGAGTTCATGCACAAGGGAGTTCATACACAAGGGAATTCATACACAAGGGAGTTCATACACAAGGGATTTCATACACAAGGGAGTTCATACACAAGGGAGTTCATGCAGAAGGGAGTTCATGCACAAGGGAGTTCATACACAAGGGAATTCATACACAAGGGAGTTCATACACAAGGGAGTTCATACACAAGGGAGTTCATGCAGAAGGGAGTTCATGCACAAGGGAGTTCATACACAAGGGAATTCATACACAAGGGAGTTCATACACAAGGGAGTTCATACACAAGGGAGTTCATACACAAGGGAGTTCATACACAAGGGAATTCATACACAAGGGAATTCATACACAAGGGAGTTCATACACAAGGGAATTCATACACAAGGGAATTCATACACAAGGGAATTCATACACAAGGGAGTTCATACAAAAGGGAGTTCATACACAAGGGAGTTCATGCACAAGGGAGTTCATGCACAAGGGAGTTCATGCAGAAGGGAGTTCATGCACAAGGGAGTTCATACACAAGGGAGTTCATACACAAGGGAGTTCATACACAAGGGAGTTCATACACAAGGGAGTTCATACACAATGGAGTTCATACACAATGGAGTTCATACACAAGGGAATTCATACACAAGGGAGTTCATACACAAGGGAGTTCATACATAGGGGAGTTCATACACAGGGGAGTTCATACACAACACAAAGGAGTTCATACGCAAGGGAATTCATACACAAGGGAATTCATACGCAAGGGAATTCATACACAAGGGAGTTCATACACAAGGGAGTTCATACACAAGGGAATTCATACACAAGGGTGTTCATACACAAGGGAGTTCATACATAGGGGAGTTCATACACAGGGGAGTTCATACACAAGGGAGTTCATACGCAAGGGAATTCATACGCAAGGGAATTCATACACAAGGGAGTTCATACATAGGGGAGTTCATACACAAGGGAGTTCATACACAAGGGTGTTCATACACAAGGGAGTTCATACATAGGGGCGTTCATACACAGGGGAGTTCATACACAAGGGAGTTCATACGCAAGGGAGTTCATACATAGGGGAGTTCATACACAAGGGAGTTCATACACAAGGGTGTTCATACACAAGGGAGTTCATACATAGGGGAGTTCATACACAAGGGAGTTCATACACAAGGGAATTCATACATAAGGGTGTTCATACACAAGGGAGTTCATACACAAGGGAATTCATACACAAGGGTGTTCATACACAAGGGAGTTCATACACAGGGGAGTTCATACACAGGGGAGTTCATACACAAGGGAATTCATACACAAGGGAGTTCATACATAGGGGAGTTCACACACAGGGGAGTTCATACACAAGGGAATTCAACACAAGGGAGTTCATACATAGGGGAGTTCATACGCAGGGGAGTTCATACGCAAGGGAGTTCATACGCAAGGGAGTTCATACGCAAGGGAGTTCATACACAAGGGAATTCATACACAAGGGAATTCATACACAAGGGAATTCATACACAATGGAATTCATACACAAGGGAGTTCATACACAGGGGAGTTCATACACAAGGGAGTTCATACGCAAGGGAGTTCATACACAAGGGAGTTCATACACAAGGGAATTCATACACAGGGGAGTTCATACACAAGGGAGTTCATACACAAGGGAGTTCATACACAAGGGAGTTCATACACAAGGGAGTTCATACACAAGGGAGTTCATACACAAGGGAATGCATACACAAGGGTGTTCATACACAAGGGGAGTTCATACACAAGGGAGTTCATACACAAGGGGAGTTCATACACAAGGGAGTTCATACACAAGGGAGTTCATACACAAGGGAGTTCATACACAAGGGTGTTCATACACAAGGGAGTTCATACACAAGGGAGTTCATACACAAGGGAGTTCATACACAAGGGAGTTCATACACAAGGGAGATCATACACAAGGGAGTTCATACACAAGGGTGTTCATACACAAGGGAGTTCATACATAGGGGAGTTCATACACAGGGGAGTTCATACACAAGGGTGTTCATACACAAGGGAGTTCATACATAGGGGAGTTCATACACAGGGGAGTTCATACACAAGGGTGTTCATACACAGGGGAGTTCATACACAGGGGAGTTCATACACAAGGGAGTTCATACACAAGGGAGTTCATACACAAGGGAGTTCATACACAGGGGAGTTCATACACAAGGGAGTTCATACACAAGGGAGTTCATACACAAGGGAGTTCATACATAGGGGAGTTCATACACAAGGGAGTTCATACACAAGGGAGTTCATACACAAGGGTGTTCATACACAAGGGAGTTCATACACAAGGGAGTTCATACACAAGGGAGTTCATACACAAGGGAGTTCATACACAGGGGAGTTCATACACAAGGGTGTTCATACACAAGGGGAGTTCATACACAAGGGAGTTCATACACAAGGGAGTTCATACACAGGGGAGTTCATACACAGGGGAGTTCATACACAGGGGAGTTCATACACAGGGGAGTTCATACACAAGGGAGTTCATACACTGGGGAGTTCATACACAGGGGAGTTCATACACAAGGGAGTTCATACACAAGGGAGTTCATACACAAGGGAGTTCATACACAAGGGAGTTCATACACAGGGGAGTACATACACAAGGGAGTTCATACACAAGGGAGTTCATACACAAGGGTGTTCATACATAGGGGAGTTCATACACAAGGGAGTTCATACACAAGGGTGTTCATACACAAGGGTGTTCATACACAAGGGAGTTCATACACAAGGGAGTTCATACACAGGGGAGTTCATACACAAGGGAGTTCATACACAAGGGAGTTCATACACAGGGGAGTTCATACACAGGGGAGTTCATACACAAGGGTGTTCATACACAAGGGTGTTCATACACAAGGGAGTTCATACACAGGGGAGTTCATACACAAGGGAGTTCATACACAAGGGTGTTCATACACAAGGGAGTTCATACACAGGGGAGTTCATACACAAGGGAGTTCATACACAAGGGAGTTCATACACAAGGGTGTTCATACACAAGGGAGTTCATACACAAGGGAGTTCATACACAAGGGAGTTCATACACAAGGGAGTTCATACACGAGGGAGTTCATGCACAAGGGAGTTCATGCACAAGGGAGTTCATACACAAGGGAGTTCATACACAAGGGAGTTCATACACAAGGGAATTCATACACAAGGGAATTCATACACAAGGGAATTCATACACAAGGGAGTTCATACATAGGGGAGTTCATACACAAGGGAGTTCATACATAAGGGAATTCATACACAAGGGAATTCATACACAAGGGAGTTCATGCACAAGGGAGTTCATACACAAGGGAATTCATACACAAGGGAGTTCATACACAAGGGATTTCATACACAAGGGAGTTCATACACAAGGGAGTTCATGCAGAAGGGAGTTCATGCACAAGGGAGTTCATACACAAGGGAATTCATACACAAGGGAGTTCATACACAAGGGAGTTCATACACAAGGGAGTTCATGCAGAAGGGAGTTCATGCACAAGGGAGTTCATACACAAGGGAATTCATACACAAGGGAGTTCATACACAAGGGAATTCATACACAAGGGAGTTCATACACAAGGGAGTTCATACACAAGGGAGTTCATACACAAGGGAGTTCATACACAAGGGAATTCATACACAAGGGAATTCATACACAAGGGAGTTCATACACAAGGGAATTCATACACAAGGGAATTCATACACAAGGGAATTCATACACAAGGGAGTTCATACAAAAGGGAGTTCATACACAAGGGAGTTCATGCACAAGGGAGTTCATACACAAGGGAGTTCATACACAAGGGAGTTCATACACAAGGGAGTTCATGCAGAAGGGAGTTCATGCACAAGGGAGTTCATACACAAGGGAGTTCATACACAAGGGAGTTCATACACAAGGGAGTTCATACACAATGGAGTTCATACACAATGGAGTTCATACACAAGGGAATTCATACACCAGGGAGTTCATACACAAGGGAGTTCATACATAGGGGAGTTCATACACAGGGGAGTTCATACACAAGGGAGTTCATACACAAGGGAATTCATACACAAGGGAATTCATACGCAAGGGAATTCATACACAAGGGAGTTCATACACAAGGGAGTTCATACACAAGGGAATTCATACACAAGGGTGTTCATACATAAGGGAGTTCATACATAGGGGAGTTCATACACAGGGGAGTTCATACACAAGGGAGTTCATACGCAAGGGAATTCATACACAAGGGAGTTCATACATAGGGGAGTTCATACACAAGGGAGTTCATACACAAGGGTGTTCATACACAAGGGAGTTCATACATAGGGGAGTTCATACACAGGGGAGTTCATACACAAGGGAGTTCATACGCAAGGGAGTTCATACATAGGGGAGTTCATACACAAGGGAGTTCATACACAAGGGTGTTCATACACAAGGGAGTTCATACATAGGGGAGTTCATACACAAGGGAGTTCATACACAAGGGAATTCATACACAAGGGTGTTCATACACAAGGGAGTTCATACATAGGGGAGTTCATACACAAGGGAATTCATACACAAGGGTGTTCATACACAAGGGAGTTCATACACAGGGGAGTTCATACACAGGGGAGTTCATACACAAGGGAATTCATACACAAGGGAGTTCATACATAGGGGAGTTCATACACAGGGGAGTTCATACACAAGGGAGTTCATACACAAGGGAGTTCATACACAAGGGTGTTCATACACAAGGGAGTTCATACACAAGGGAGTTCATACACAAGGGAGTTCATACACAAGGGAGTTCATACACAAGGGAGATCATACACAAGGGAGTTCATACACAAGGGAGTTCATACACAAGGGTGTTCATACACAAGGGTGTTCATACACAAGGGAGTTCATACATAGGGGAGTTCATACACAGGGGAGTTCATACACAAGGGTGTTCATACACAGGGGAGTTCATACACAGGGGAGTTCATACACAAGGGAGTTCATACACAAGGGAGTTCATACACAAGGGAGTTCATACACAAGGGAGTTCATACATAGGGGAGTTCATACACAAGGGAGTTCATACACAAGGGAGTTCATACACAAGGGAGTTCATACATAGGGGAGTTCATACACAAGGGAGTTCATACACAAGGGAGTTCATACACAAGGGTGTTCATACACAAGGGAGTTCATACACAAGGGAGTTCATACACAAGGGAGTTCATACACAAGGGAGTTCATACACAGGGGAGTTCATACACAAGGGTGTTCATACGCAAGGGAGTTCATACACAAGGGAATTCATACACAAGGGAATTCATACACAAGGGAATTCATACACAAGGGAGTTCATACACAAGGGAGTTCATGCACAAGGGAGTTCATACACAAGGGAGTTCATACACAAGGGAGTTCATACACAAGGGAGTTCATGCAGAAGGGAGTTCATGCACAAGGGAGTTCATACACAAGGGAATTCATACACAAGGGAGTTCATACACAAGGGAGTTCATACACAAGGGAATTCATACACAAGGGAGTTCATGCACAAGGGAGTTCATACACAAGGGAATTCATACACAAGGGAGTTCATACACAAGGGAGTTCATACACAAGGGAGTTCATGCAGAAGGGAGTTCATGCACAAGGGAGTTCATACACAAGGGAATTCATACACAAGGGAGTTCATACACAAGGGAGTTCATACACAAGGGAGTTCATACACAAGGGAGTTCATACACAGGGGAGTTCATACACAGGGGAGTTCATACACAAGGGTGTTCATACACAGGGGAGTTCATACACAAGGGAGTTCATACACAAGGGAGTTCATACAGAAGGGAATTCATACACAATGGAATTCATACACAAGGGAGTTCACACACAGGGGAGTTCATACACAAGGGAATTCAACACAAGGGAGTTCATACATAGGGGAGTTCATACGCAGGGGAGTTCATACGCAAGGGAGTTCATACGCAAGGGAGTTCATACGCAAGGGAGTTCATACGCAAGGGAGTTCATACGCAAGGGAATTCATACACAAGGGAATTCATACACAAGGGAATTCATACACAAGGGAATTCATACACAATGGAATTCATACACAAGGGAGTTCATACACAGGGGAGTTCATACACAAGGGAGTTCATACGCAAGGGAGTTCAAACACAAGGGAGTTCATACACAAGGGAATTCATACACAGGGGAGTTCATACACAAGGGAGTTCATACACAGGGGAGTTCATACACAAGGGAGTTCATACGCAAGGGAGTTCATACACAAGGGAGTTCATACACAAGGGAATTCATACACAAGGGAGTTCATACACAAGGGAATGCATACACAAGGGTGTTCATACACAAGGGGAGTTCATACACAAGGGAGTTCATACACAAGGGAGTTCATACACAAGGGAGTTCATACACAAGGGAGTTCAAACACAAGGGTGTTCATACACAAGGGAGTTCATACACAAGGGAGTTCATACACAAGGGAGTTCATACACAAGGGAGATCATACACAAGGGAGTTCATACACAAGGGAGTTCATACACAAGGGTGTTCATACACAAGGGTGTTCATACACAAGGGAGTTCATACACAGGGGAGTTCATACACAGGGGAGTTCATACACAGGGGTGTTCATACACAGGGGAGTTCATACACAGGGGAGTTCATACACGTGGGAGTTCATACACAAGGGAGTTCATACACAAGGGAGTTCATACACAAGGGAGTTCATACATAGGGGAGTTCATACACAAGGGAGTTCATACACAAGGGAGTTCATACACAAGGGAGTTCATACATAGGGGAGTTCATACACAAGGGAGTTCATACACAAGGGAGTTCATACACAAGGGTGTTCATACACAAGGGAGTTCATACACAAGGGAGTTCATACACAAGGGAGTTCATACACAAGGGAGTTCATACACAGGGGAGTTCATACACAAGGGTGTTCATACACAAGGGAGTTCATACACAAGGGAGTTCATACACAGGGGAGTTCATACACAGGGGAGTTCATACACAGGGGAGTTCATACACAAGGGAGTTCATACACAGGGGAGTTCATACACAAGGGAGTTCATACACAAGGGAGTTCATACACAAGGGAGTTCATACACAAGGGAGTTCATACACAGGGGAGTACATACACAAGGGAGTTCATACACAAGGGAGTTCATACACAAGGGTGTTCATACACAGGGGAGTTCATACACAAGGGAGTTCATACACAAGGGTGTTCATACACAAGAGTGTTCATACACAAGGGAGTTCATACACAAGGGTGTTCATACACAAGGGAGTTCATACACAAGGGAGTTCATACACAAGGGAGTTCATACACAAGGGAGTTCATACACAAGGGTGTTCATACACAAGGGTGTTCATACACAAGGGAGTTCATACACAAGGGAGTTCATACACAAGGGGAGTTCATACACAAGGGAGTTCATACACAGGGGAGTTCATACAGAGGGGAGTTCATACACCGGGGAGTGTTCATACACAGGGGAGTTCATACACAGGGGAGTTCATACACAAGGGAGTTCATACACAAGGGAGTTCATACACAAGGGAGTTCATACACAAGGGAGTTCATACACAAGGGAGTTCATACACAAGGGAGTTCATACACAAGGGAGTTCATACACAAGGGAGTTCATACACAAGGGTGTTCATACACAAGGATGTTCATACACAAGGGAGTTCATACACAAGGGAGTTCATACACAAGGGAGTTCATACACAAGGGAGTTCATACACAAGGGAGTTCATACACAAGGGTGTTCATACACAAGGGTGTTCATACACAAGGGAGTTCATACACAAGGGAGTTCATACACAAGGGTGTTCATACATAAGGGGAGTTCATACACAAGGGAGTTCATACACAAGGGAGTTCATACACAAGGGAGTTCATACACAGGGGAGTTCATACACAGGGGAGTTCATACACAGGGGAGTTCATACACAGGGGAGTTCATACACAAGGGAGTTCATACACAAGGGAGTTCATACACAAGGGTGTTCATACACAAGGGAGTTCATACACAAGGGAGTTCATACACAAGGGAGTTCATACACAAGGGTGTTCATACACAAGGGAGTTCATACACAAGGGAGTTCATACACAAGGGAGTTCATACACAAGGGAGTTCATACACAAGGGAGTTCATACACAGGGGATTTCATACACAGGGGAGTTCATACACAAGGGAGTTCATACACAAGGGAGTTCATACACAAGGGAGTTCATACACAGGGGAGTTCATACATAGGGGAGTTCATACACAGGGGAGTTCATACACAGGGGAGTTCATACACAAGGGAGTTCATACACAAGGGATACTGGCTTCCAATCGGTTCGACGGCTGTATCAATTTCGGCGGATCCCGTTCGGAATCACAAATGCGTTGGCGTGCTACCAACATGCCATGGACGACATCTTGGTTAAAGAGAATTTGCAGGACATCTTCGTTTACGTGGATAATGTGACAGTCTGCGGACATACCCAGGAGGGGCACGACGCAAACTTGAAACAATTCTTGGAGGTTGCGCAACGTTATAATTTAACCTTCAACCGTGAGAAATGCCACTACGGTGCAAAAACAATCGATATACTTGGGTACACAGTGACCGGCAGGGAGATAAAACCTGAAGCCGAGCGCCTCCGACCTTTGCTGGAAATGGTGGCACCCTGTGATCGAGCGTCCCTGAGGCGGTGCCTCAGGCTTTTCGCACATCACTCGAGATGGATCCAATGCTACTCAGAGAAAATAAGACCTCTGGTGGACAGTAAGGTCTTCCCTCTGACGCAGGACACGCTAGCCGCTTTTCAACTTCTGTAGGAGAACATAGTGAGGGCCTGTGTGACCTCCATTGATGATAACCTCCTGTTACTCGTCGAGACAGATGCTTCGGATTGTGCGATTGCTGCGACACTAACGCAAAACAAGCGACCTGTGGCATTCTTCTCTAGGATATTGACCTCGACTGAACGCAGACATTCGGCAGTGGAAAAGGAGGCGGCCGCGGTGGTCGAGTCAGTCAGAAGGTGGCGCCATCTGCTGCTGGGCAGGAAATTTGATCTCCTGACTGACCAACAGTCGGTGGCTTTTATGTTCGGCCACGACCACCCTCAGCGTATTAAAAACGACAATCGCACGATGGCGGGTCGAACTAGCTGATTACTGCTATGACATAATCTATCGCCCCGGGAGCGAGAATGTGGTTGCCGACGCGCTCTCTCGCCCGTCGGTCTGTGCTGGCATGATGTCAGGGGCCTATCCGATTCCCTGATTGGAATCTGATGATACGCTGATTTAAGGTCCAAAGTGCTGAAGACCCTGAATTTGGCAGCCTCCTGAACAAGGTCATCTATTTTCGGCAAAGGAAACACGTCCAGTTGTGTAAATTTATTTATTGTTCGGCTGTAAACGACGACCAGACGTTTCCTGTGATTGTCAGAGTGTACGACTAGAACCTGCGCTCTCCACGGCGATCTACTCGGCTCTATAATGCCCTCTCGGATCATACGCTCAGTCTCCTTTGCGATATATGCGGCGTCGGCACGAGTACACCGTCGAGATTTCACCGTTACCGGTCGGCAATCAGCCGTAAGGCTGGGAAATAGCGCAGGCGGATCCATGGCCATCTCGGCCAAGCCGCGGACCGAAAGAGTATTCTCTCCGTCTCCCACGCGCATCTCCAACTGGCCGTACCGGCTCAGGAAGTCATGACCGAGCAGTACGTCGGTGCACAATTCCGGCATCACCGCGAGTTTCACATCCTCATACAGTTTATCATCGATGACGAGTTTAAGAGAGCATACGCCTTTGGTGCGTACGCTATGTCCGGACGAAGCCAGGTAAATTCATCGGGTATCCGAGCCCATTGTCCAGCCGTGACGTCGTACCAAAGCGTGGCTGACAAAATTAGAGGAACTACATGTATCGATATGCCCTTCCACGCGGATCCCTGCCACGAGCACAGGTAGCACGGTGCGGCGCACGCCTCGCACCGTCCGTGAGGTTCGCGTGTCGGGAATCGAACCAGGATTCACAACTAGAGTTCAAGGAATAACAAGCGTTTATTAAAAACCATTACACAGCTGCGGGGAATGTAAGGAATATACAATTCAATGAACAGCATAAACCCAAGACACTCCGAAGTTCTTCGGTAAAAGACGTTCCTTATATATGTGCAGAGTTTGATAAGGATCTCGGCTAGCTTTGCAAGCTCAGCATTGTGAAACAAAGAAAGGGAGAGTGGACTTAACAGCCCCCACCCTCGTCCTATCCTGGGGAATGCTGAGCTCAAGGGAAAATGTGGGAGCAAGGCATTGAGACATTCCCAAGGCCTTATCTTCTCATGCAGATGTAGATACGAGTTTATTACAGAGCAATATAGTCAGAGCAGTAATTAAATATTTTATTGTGGAGAAATGAAGGGAGTTTATTTCAGTTTTCCTATTTCAGATGTTGTAGAAGAGTTCCCTGGTTTGATGCAAGTGGCTTTATATGCTTCCCTGATCTCTAAAAAATGTAACAAAGATATCTTGATAAAACATGGGACGGCAGAATGCAACTTCATCATCTGCTGTATGTCAGTTGTCTGTACGTCTGTCTGTTTATGGTATATCATACTATATATACCATGGCAGATCGATGCATCGATGCACACTGCGAAAGTTTCAAACGGACTTTAAAAATAATGATATTTAGGATTGTTCATGTTAGGGGGTGATGGCTGTTATAAATATATATTGTTTATTTGGTTATGTCTGAGTCCACAAGATAAATTATACTGGATTTTTGCATCTATTTCTAAAGAAGTGTGTGCGTGTGTCTGTCATTATCTCCATAAGCGGATTTCAAAGGGGGAACGGGGCACTCCCAGGTCTCCAAGTATCCACGTCCATGTGTGTGTATATGTATGAGTGTGTGTGTGTGTGTGTGTGTGTGTGTGTGTGTGTGTTGTGCACGTGAGCATATGTGTGTGTTTGCGTGTAAGTTGCTGTTTTTCGCTGTTATCTCCACACATGGGTGGGTTTCAGGAGGTGGAATGGAGACCTGCCTAGGTGTTAAAGTATCACGCAACCTGCACGTTATGGTTTTGGTGTTGAGGAAATTCATAAACATAAAAATGGAAACTAAATATTTCTTGGCTGCAAACTTCTGAAGCACAGAGTGTAATTAGAACAAATTTGAGAACTCACTGTATTGGACAAGGAAATGGCTTTGGTTTCCAGGAATGGATGGTGCAGAAAAATTGCTTAGAGTTGGAAAGCTGACATTTCGACTCCAAACTTTGCAAGTATGAGTATGATGTATTGTGGCCTAATATGGCCTGGTCTCATCTTTTTGAGGTACAAACTGTCTAGCCTGGGTTGGAATCCCGACGCAGCTGTAAACTGTCATCTTGGTGTTTCACAGGAAGGGAGATTCATCAGTGCGTGTGCTGTCCCTCGGATGGAGTTAAACTGGGAATCCCATCTGCCAAAATTAGTTGGTGAACGTTACAGGTCCCCACGGTGTTCTTCACGGAGAATAGGCGAGCTGTTTCCGCCCCCCTAGATAAATTAGAAATTACTGCCCTAACTGCGACTGGTAAGTAGCCTGGCCTCCGTGCATGTCCCATGACACCGGGTTACACCACTTGCCATGCTTCACAGTGGACATCTGGGCAGCAGATCCGACACAACGTTCTCATCTGTTCAGCGCACCTCATATGTGAAAGGTAAGATTCAGCTATGGAGAGCAACCATGGTGAATATGGCCTAAGTGGGTCAAATTTAGCACAATGTTGTGACAAACTAAAATCTGGACTCGAATCAACACAAGGGGTTTTTATCTGCAGATGCATCGATCTGCCACGGTATATATAGTATGATATACCATAAACAGACAGACGTACAGACAACTGACATACAGCAGATGATGAAGTTGCATTCTGCCGTCCCATGTTTTATCAAGATATCTTTGTTACATTTTTTAGAGATCAGGGAAGCATATAAAGCCACTTACATCAAACCAGGGAACTCTTCTACAACATCTGAAATAGGAAAACTGAAATAAACTCCCTTCATTTCTCCACAATAAAATATTTAATTACTGCTCTGACTATATTGCTCTGTAATGACAATATGAGTAACACTTAATACTGTTATTAGTGACAATAATCATTAAGAATACAACAATGAGTAATAAAGAAGAAGAACCTCAAGTTTTTTGGGGTTATTTTTAGGACATTTTTAAGGATAATAACAGTCTAGAATGTACATTTTTGGAAAGCTTGTGTGTGATTGGTCATGTTCTATTTGTTCCATAGGATTCCTTTTTCCCGACCTTGTGATTGGCTATTTGGTTTCCTGGTTTTGCTCATCTGCTTAGCAGACTCTATCTCATTAATAGTACTGGCAATGGTACCTGCCCTATTGGCAGGGCTTCAATTGGGAGGCCCAAATGAAAAGGCAAAATATCAGAAATTGAAGGATTTTTTTTATTTTAAATGATTTATATAAACATCCGTTAAATCATATCACACGCAAATCATCAAAATCTAAACAGTATTTGTAGAATTTCAATAAAAGCCAAATCACTGTTCATATCGGTAAATATTATTTTGGAAATCATTTGTGTCATTTATTTTTGGAAATCTATTATTTTGGAAATCATTTGTTTGGAAAAATTGGAAATTGGAAAAATTGTAAAATTGGGAAAACAGTATCGTCTATTTAACTTCAGGGGGTCCCAGGATTACCCACCCAAAATTTAGTTGCGATCGGTTCAGCCGTTTTTGCGGTACCTGGGAACAGACGGATGGACAGACAGACGGACATTTGGTGAATTATAGTAAGATTATCTGATTGGTTTGTTACTTGATTTGGGCTGACAGGGTGGCCTGGAGGTACACACACTCGCCTCAAAGGTGTCTAGTCTGGGTTTGAATCGTGACCAAGCTATAAACTGCCACCCTGGTGTTTCACAGGGAGGGTGATTCATAAATGTGTGTGCCAGCACTCAGATGGACGTTAAACCAGGCGTCCAATCTGTTGGCATTCATTTGTTGATGTTAAACATCCCACAGTGTCCATCACGAAGAGTGTGAGTACTTGCTTTGATCTAACTATTTGCCTGAGTCATTGTGACTAAATGTGTGCGTTACTTGATTTTATCTATTTGCCTTTGTCATTGTGACTAAATATGTGTGTTACTTGATTTTATCTATTTGCCTTAGTCATTGTGACTAAACTTGTGGGTTCCTTGATTTTATCTATTTGCCTCAGTCATTATGACTAAACTTGTGTGTTACTTGATTTTATCTATTTGCCTTCGTCATTGTGACTAAACTTGTGGGTTCCTTGATTTTATCTATTTGCCTCAGTCATTATGACTAAACTTGTGTGTTACTTGATTTTATCTATTTGCCTTCGTCATTGTGACTAAATATGTGTGTTACTTGATTTTATCTATTTGCCTTCGTCATTGTGACTAAATATGTGTGTTACTTGATTTTATCTATTTGCCTTCGTCATTGTGACTAAATATGTGTGTTACTTGATTTTATCTATTTGCCTTCGTCATTGTGACTAAATATGTGTCTTACTTGATTTTATCTATTTGCCTTCGTCATTGTGACTAAATATGTGTGTTACTTGATTTTATCTATTTGCCTTCGTCATTGTGACTAAATATGTGTGTTACTTGATTTTATCTATTTGCCTTCGTCATTGTGACTAAATATGTGTGTTACTTGATTTTATATATTTGCCTTCGTCATTGTGACTAAATATGTGTCTTACTTGATTTTATCTATTTGCCTTCGTCATTGTGACTAAATATGTGTGTTACTTGATTTTATCTATTTGCCTTCGTCATTGTGACTAAATATGTGTGTTACTTGATTTTATCTATTTGCCTTCGTCATTGTGACTAAATATGTGTGTTACTTGATTTTATCTATTTGCCTCAGTCATTGTGACTAAATATGTGTGTTACTTGATTTTATATATTTGCCTTCGTCATTGTGACTAAATATGTGTGTTACTTGATTTTATCTATTTGCCTTCGTCATTGTGACTAAATATGTGTGTTACTTGATTTTATCTATTTGCCTTAGTCATTGTGACTAAACTTGTGGGTTACTTGATTTTATCTATTTGCCTCAGTCATTGTGGCAAATGATTAGCCTGGTGTTGGGCTAGCGGCTAGGGTGCCAGCTTAGGATCCAAGGATCCTGGATTCGAATCCCGGCCGATCGCTGAATTAACGCCAGGGGGTTGACTCAGCCTGTCATCCTTCCGAGGTCGGCTAATTGAGTACCAGTTCACTGGTAATTCCCTGCTTGTCGTAAAAAGGCGACAAAAAGGGTTGGCGGCAGGAAGGGCATCCGGCCGTAAAACATTGCTTCAAAAAGGGGACCAAAAAACAACAACCACGGTCCCCGAAAAAGGCCAACCCCCGCTTGCGGGGAAAAATGGCCTCTAAAGGTTTTTTTTTTTTTTTTTGTGTGACTAAATATGTGGGTTACTTGATTTTATCTATTTGCCTTAGTCATTATGACTAAACTTGTGTGTTACTTGATTTTATCTATTTGCCTTCGTCATTGTGACTAAATGTTCAAATTGTGACTATGCCCAAATCCCTGGTGTTGGGCTAGCGGCTAGGGTGCCGGCTTAGGATCCTAGGATCCTGGGTTTGAATCCCGGTCAATCGCTGAATTAACGCCAGGGGGGTTGACTCAGCCTGTCATCCTTCCGAGGTCGGCAAATTGAGTACCAGTTCACTGGTAATTCCCTGCTTGTCGTTAAAGGCGGCAAAAATGGTTGGCGTCAGGGAGGGCATCCGGCCGTAAAACATTGCTTCAAAAAGGGGACCGAAAAACAACAACAACCACAGTTCCCGAAAAAGGCCAACCCCCGCTTGCGGGGAAAAATGGCCTCTAAAGGTGGTTTTTTTATTGTGACTAAATGTGTGGGTTACTTGATTTTATCTATTTTCCTTAGTCATTGTGACTAAATGTGTGGATTACTTGATTTTATCTATTTGCCTTAGTCATTGGGACTAAACTAGTGGGTAACTTGATTTTATCTATTTGCCTTAGTCATTATGACTAAATGTGTGGGTTAACTGGCAGGAAGCTCATACCTTGGACATCCCTTCCTTCATTGAGTGGACAAAGGCATGACAATGATGGCGCCAACGATGGATATTAAAATACCTCACCATATTTCCAAATTCATGATTACGATCTGTTGAACCGCACACCTGAAAAATCAGCATGATTAAAATAAATCCGTCCTAGCACACTGTGCGTTACTCTGTTGCATCAAGTTTATCCATTTGAGATGAAAATATTCATTTCCAGATCTTTCTATCTCAGCTGTTGTGATTCCCTTGCGAGCATTAACCTTTCTCTGCCTGGTTTGCATTGTGTCTCCTCTTTCAAGTATTTCATTTTTCAGCAAACCATTGCCACAGACTGTCGCAAGAGGGCGCTCATTGACAGCAAACAACGAGAAACTGCTTTTCATGAAAGGGACAATTTTAGTACTCGGTGTTGACAGGATAGTTCAGATAGCGGACTCGCCTTTCAGTTGTCTTGTCAGAGTTTGATTCCCAATCTGACTATAAATTGTCAGACTGCTGCTTTTTGGTAGGAAGTTGCATCAATGAGTGTGTAGTGCTTAGGAGGGACGTTAAGTAAGGTGTGCCATCTGCTTGCATGCGCTGTCAGTCGTGAAATATCCCACGACACCTTTTGAAAAGAGTAGGCCAGTGCATGCCGGTACGCTGGTTAGCTTATGAGTTCCTGCCATGAGTGAGGGCTCCTCTGCAATTATAACTGAGACAGGAACAACCTATCTGGAGAACTAACTTCAAAAGCCATTTGGCCCACTAAGCCTGTGCATATACAATTTTTTCTTGTTTTTACAGATGCAGAACCTGCTGTTGGATATATCAGTCATGTGGGCATAGAGATATTCCCTCCCCTCTTGCACTTAAACTTGTGCAATATATTCAGACAGGATGTTAAAATTTTGCTCGGTTAATAGCCCAAAGGTTGGAAGCAACAGGACATTGATGAAGGGATGCTAACCGCCGTGGAAAGCAAGGAGAAGCTGACATTTTGGGCGTTAACCCTTCGTCGGAGCAAAAGAGCACGAGCCTTCACAAGCAAGACTAGGTCTTCATTCCACTAGCCCAAAGGCCTAATCTTGCAAATCATAGCACAGTGCAGTTGGCTGAAACCCGCCACTTACTTCACAATGCAAACAGCAGTTCAAGTCAGATGTGATTTCCTCAGGGTTCAAGCGTAACTTTGAGCACATTACTACTGAACGGTATGACCGACTGAATTATATTTTCATGGTTTCAATTACTTCAGAAAAACTTTCCTGCAATCGACAACGTTATTAGTTTTAATCCTGAACCATTCACCGGCCATCGAATATTCGGAATGTTCTTTCACTTTCCGTTAAAATCCCCATCAACACACCCTTCCCATATAAGCTCTGTGCAATGTCCTCGCCATCACACCATGCCTATTTCCCCAGAGATATGCCAACGTGGCACCCTCACGGTCTTGCTAGCTAATTGGACAGATGGATGGCAATGTCCTTGCTGTGTTTGACTTGAGTGAGCTGTCCTACATCTACTGCCTCATGAGGAATAGCGATGGCAGATTATCAAGTCCGCGCGTGCATCGCCTGAAACCTGTAAGGCTCACACTGGCACCGGCCTTAGTAAGTGCACGGTGCCCTATTTAAAGCAGTTATCCTTTTTTGTCATATCTCGATGCACTACCAGGGCTGAAATACTGGGTGCTTGAGAAGATCTCGGGTAGAAGGTCGCTCCTGTGGCTCAATTTCAAGGGTGCGTAGAGCGACGTCACGAAGGCCAGGGGATAGGTGAGAAGGGATAGATGGAGGCTGGGATGCACTTGCAATCTGTGAGGGGAATAAAGGAGAGAGAGAAGCATTAGGGGGGAAATGACAGCACAACTCTTTGTGAGTCATAACAATATAAATGCAAAGTTAAATTGGATATAGCCCAGGCCCAGCAAAGATGAATAATAAGGTTCCATTGTCTTTCCATTGTCACATTGTTCCATTGTCATTTCCATTGTCACAACCCTTTGTCAGTCATAACAATGAATAATAAGGTTCCATTGTCTTGCCTCAAGTTGTGTGCAAGCGTTATTGCCTAATCAGTACATTCACGTTATTTTGTGGTGCAAAAGCTCATAATTTTGTAGTTTGGCCCCAAAGTATCTCTTTAATGCATACTTTTGATCAAAATATGCCCTGAAATGAACGATTATGTCCGTTTATGCTCCACGTTCACATCCAAACTTACCAAGGAAGCCTCATGGGATGGAGTATCTATAATTTACCGACTTGTACATTCCAGCTTCTCGTGCACCCAGTGTCAAATTCTCAGCAAGGGTCACTCAGGGAAATGCCGTCATCACATTTCTGAATTTCCACACTCGTTGCCCAAGGGTGTGCTTTTATGGACACGAACCCGTGAAATGAGGGATGGGCACTCATCTTACCTTAAAACGTGTGTTGGTGGTACAGGTCATTAAAAACAATGCCATATTTTGTCTTGCATAGTCAGATTGGATGCTGACACCATAATCCTATTATAAATAGGTAGGGCGACCATAGGTCTGGTGGTTTTTACCAGGCATGTCTTCCTTTTCCGTCATTAAATCTGTCCTGCCGGATTTTCAAAATATCTAAAAATATCTGGAATTTTACCATTTTCTTGGTTTTGCATTTTCAAAGGGATATATTTTAAGACTTAGGATACTTTTTAACTTCATTTAAATGGTTAAACCATTTTTGTACATTTTCTTAGGGTAATAAAATGCGGTTTTATTATGTTTGGACCAGGAAAACTTGGTACAAGTCTGCACTATTCCGTCATGGCATAATGGACATGTTCGAACACACCTCATGAGACCGCCGATACAATTGGTCAATACGAAAAGGAAACTTGAAAAATCTCTTTTTCGGAGTGTCCCTCTCCAGAATCTCCTCCTTTTTTGGAGTGTCCTCTTTTTTTAGAAGTGTCCTTTTTTTTCGGAGTGGCTCTGTCCCTATCCGGAGTGTTCTCTTTTTCGGAGTGGCTCTCTCCCTATCCGGAGTGTCTTCTTTTTTGGAGTGTCCTCTTCTTTCTGAGTGTCCCTCTTTGGAGTGTCCTCTTTCTTTGGAGTGTCCTCTTTTTTCTGAGTGTACTCATTTTTTGGAGTTGTTAGTTGAATTAGTTGAATTATTTATTGTTCATTAGCAACCCCCAAACAAAGTAATATTACATATCCATTGTACCAAACGGCAAGTGATGACATCAACCGCGACTTTACATTCAATAAAGCGAGAAATCAAATTGTGTAGTTTGGGTTGTACGAGTACATTCTTGTCCTGGTATTGAAATAATCAGTGCCCGACTACAAAATGTTAACCTGGTGCTTTGCAGGCAGCACATTGCATCGCAAAGTTTGCCATCAGTGCCAAAGACGTCAAGCTGGCATTCCCTTCTGCCAGCATTCACTAATGGATGTTAAACATCTCAACATTATCATTCACCGGGACCCTGGCCAAATATTAAATGCCTGCCTAATATATGGGGGTAGAGGTGGCGGGGAACTGCGTCATAGGTATAGCAGCCCTAATACAATGCCAGCTCACAACCAGCTACTGCCTATCAATTAATTAATTAATTAATTAATTGAAAAGACATCAAGCCTACTATCCTATCAGCTAGCTTTCTGGTGGTTGCTATTAATTCCATGCAGGTTTGTGAAAACAGCAGGCCATTGTGCATTTGTCATCAGTAAAATATTTAATTATTGCTCTGTAATGGCAGATTATTATCCTTTAAATAGCAAAGAAACCAGTGTTGTATTATATCCTACCTAGAAACTTTCTAGCAGCTGTTAATGAGTGGGAAAAAACATGCAATGGATATGTTTGAACAATTATATTTTATGCAGTGCAAGGAAGCTTAGACAGGATGAAGTCGTTTCGCCCATCATGCCTAAGCTATATCCACAGCAATCCCACCCTCTCCAGAAAGCGCTAATTATACAGCAAAATAGATGCAACTGGATCTAATCTTCCATGAATGGAGGCTAGGGGATGGCAACAGCATTTCATGAAACATGCGAAGTGAACACACACAGGAACATGAAAGACATTCCCAAATTGGATGTGGGAATTAATTCATTGGGAAATTTGTCCCATATACAACAAAAAATAGATTACGGTAGTCACATGGAAGCACCAAATCAAAATACAGAGTGATGGGCACAATGTTCTCAGAAACGATAATTCACAAATTCTGGAAGTTACTGTCTCGTTTGATGATGATTCGCATCATTCAGACCTTCTATGTGGTGGGCCGGCTCACCTTGAAGATGAGAGCTAAATGGTTGGAATGTTTTTCTGCGTTCCAGGGTGCCTTGGCGCATGCCATCTCTATGATGACACAACCCACACTCCAAATGTCACAGCTACGGCCATACTGCTGGCCCCTCAGCACCTGCGGAAAAAGGCAGGTGCCTGGTTATACAAATCTGTAAGCACCCACCAAGAGGATTCTCATTGCAAAAGCGATGCAGAAGGTGAGCTCGAGGCAAGAAGGAGAACAAGGATCAACAAATAATAAAGAGCACAGAAAATGGAAGCAAGATCAATATTCATGAAGAGAGAGGATGAAGCCATGCCTCAGGGGCCATAAACGCGACGGTTCCCAGGAGTTGACCCTGGAACTCGCCAGCCCCTGTCCCCTTGGAGGCGAGGCGTGCTGCTGCACCAAAATCCGCGACTCGTAAACGCTGCCCTGTACTATCCACCAGCAGGTTTGCACCTGGAAAACAAGACGGGAAACATGAAAGAGGGATATTAACATAAATGAATACAATAAAATGTTGAAAGAAACAAGAGAGAGGGAATAATAATAGAAAAAACCCCTGAAAAAAACAATATATATATATATATATATATATATATATATATATATATATATATATATATATATATATATATATATATATATATATATATATATATATATATATATTGTTGCAGATATGAGGATTGTGTTTTTTTTATTGTGTTTTTATTGTAGTAAATGGTTGTGAATTATTGTTTTAGTCTGAGCCCTCCTTGCTCCAGTGTGTATAAAGGTCAAAGGGCATTCCGGTAGTTAATTCCATATAGCATACATTGAAGGACACTATAATACCCTTGTTCAGTAGTTTATTTCCTTATTCTGTGTATTAGGTTAAGGCTTTGTCTTCCATTAAAATTACACTCCATTGCACCAAGTGAAATAAGATAGATTCCCTTCATTCTTCATTCCCATTCCCAAAACCTCCATTTCCCCTTTCGTCATGGCCAAGCCTCGATTGCCAATATTACATCCCCTCCAAAACCACCATTGAACATGTGCTCGGGTCGGGGAAGAAAGGCGTGCCCGCCCGTCGTCATCAAGGGTGGAGCCAGAGGGTCGCGCGACCAACCAGGGCCGAGGTGAGCACCCCGATGGGCGTGTCCTGAAGGCCGGCGGCTTGATCGCCGGAGGCGTTATAAAAGCGCGCGCGCAAGGTACTGCGTAAGAAGCTCCAGATGAGCTTTGAAGGGGGAGAAGGTTCAGGGTCAATTACAAGCAGTTGCGCCAGAGACGGCAGCCGCGTCCTGAGCATTAATTCCTGCTCAGAGAAGCAGCGTTGACTCCACCAGGCAGCTTCAACCCGTTACCCCGCGGGAACCAGATAGCGGTGGCATCGGTGGTCGTCAAGGTCCAGCCGACGTCCCGTGCGGGATCAAGCCCGAACCATCTGCCCCAGCTGAACCTTCCCATTCCTCCTTCCAGCATTCATTCCTGCCATTCCATCCTTCTTGTGTACGTGAGTTTGTTCTGTTTGTTCTGTCCTGGGTTAATTAAGACTGCATAGGTAAGCTAGCGATTTTCACTGTGTCTCTAAAATCTTCTGTATATTATTTTCTTATCTTTCCTTCTCCTTGGTTATTTTGAGCCTGTAAATAGTAAATAAATTTAGTAGTATTTGCCAACCTTTTCGTCTCCTCCTTCTTCTTCACATCCGTGTCGCTTTTGTCTTTTCCCTATTGAATATCTGTGGCGCGATCCGGCCAACGTTCGGGGAATCGGGTTTAGTTGGGGAAAACTGTTCGGCCGCGGTGCCTCCGCTCGGCAAACAACATCCTTATCCGTGGACCGTAACAATTGGTGTCGGGAGCGGGAACGGACCCGAAGCGCGCGTAATGCGCTCAAAATTATGAGCTGCTGAAATTGTTTTAAAGACAAAACCCGAATTTTGAAATCGCGCCATGGCTGGTCAAGGCGACGGGATGTCGGTGGGAGAGATAGACGGGGTAGAATCGACCCAGGACCTCGGGGAAATGTATGTGGAGGAAAGAGAGGAGGAGAACATTGGCAATGTGGTTGAGGGGGTATCAGGTGCACAAAATGGCGCGCTCGCGCACGTGGTTGAAGGGTCCCAAAATAGCGGCGCCGCGGAGGGCGAGCCCGCGGTGGCGGCTGGTGACGCTGGGCAAACCGGGTTTGACATCAGATTATTCTTGACCCAACTGAATGCAAAAATGGATAGGATGGGCGGCGAAATGAGGGGCCAAATGGGGACAATGAGGGACGAAGCGAGGGCTGATAGTGAGCGATTAGAGGGCCAAATGGGGGCAATGAGGGACGAAGCGAGGGGTATCGGTGAGGGGTTAGACAAGAAATTTGAGGGGTTAGACAAGAAATTTGAGGGGTTAGACAAAGGGATAGAAGGGGTGAAACATGGGTTAACGGGGGTGGAAAATAGAATGGCTGCCCAGGAGAATCAGATAGAGGGGGTGAAAAATGGGTTAAGGGGGCTAGAAGATAGAATGGAAGGCAAATTGCGGGAAATAGGGGAGCAATCCGCCCGAGAAATTAAACAAATGGGAGAGCAGATAGAGGAGGTGAAAATCGGGGTAGAAACCAAATTGGATGCTCAGAGGGATGAATTGGGACAGATGAGGGCGGCATCTACAAAAGAGAGGGAGGAGATGAAGGAGGAGATACGACGAGGTGTAAGTGAGGAGGTCTCGGGGGTACGCGAGGAGGTAAAGCGAGGCGAGAAGCGTATGGAAAAAGAGGTGAGAAATGGGACGGCAAAGTTACAAGGGGGCACAGAGGACCTGACGGAGGAGGTGGAACAGCTGACGGTGGGACAGACGGAGTTAGTGGAGCAGGTTGAAAGGAACACTGCGGTACTAGGAGGGTTAAAAGTGACACAAAACGACATTAAAAATGACTTGATAGCGACACAGAGGCAATGTCAGATGGTACGTGAGGGACTGACAATGAGGTTGGACGAGGTGACAGAAGTAATGGAGACGAAGGACCGGGAGGTGAGGACGCACATAGAGACGGTCAAGGTAGCCTTAGAGGACGAGATTGAGGAGATGCACCAGGAGATAAAAGAGGTGAAGCAAAAGTTAAAGGAGGTGGAAGAAGGGATGAGTGAAATTAAGAAGAGACGGACAGAAACTAAGAGAGAAATACAGGAGGAGGTGATGGAATATGTACAAGGTCGGTGCTCAAATCGTGATGATGTGCTCGCTAACCAAATAAAGAGTTTGCAGGTGGCGAAGGAGGTGCGGAGACGAGGTGCCAAGGTGAGTGGCGATATACGAGGAAATGTATATGATGTGAGGGGAGCTTCAGTCGGCTTGGGGGTTGCTTTGGACCCGGGTGTTCGTGAGAGGCCGTTGGTAAAGTGTGCGACAGGTACGGTGTGCAAAGGAGGTGTGCGAGAATGTCCGACTCTGGGGTGTGTGAGGAAAAAGTGTGCGCCGAGGAGTGAGTGTGCCGTCGGGAGTGAGTTGGTTGTTGCGCGTGTGCGAGGGAGCACATGGAAGCGCGTAGTGGGGAGTGTTACGGAGGAAGTAACGGGAGAGTATGCGCAAGAGGATGCGCGAGAAAGGTGTGTAACGGACGGGTGCATGGGGAAAGAGTGTGCTGTCGAGAGTGAGTCGGTAGTAGCGCGTGTGCGAGGGAGCACATGGAAGCGCGTAGTGAGGAGTGTTACAGAGGATGTAACGAGAGAGTGCACACCTGTTGTGAGTGTTACGGAGGGTGTAATGGGAGAGTGTGCGCGAGAAAGGTGTGTAACGGAGAGGTGCATGAGGAAAGAGTGCTCAGAACACTAATCAGAAAGCTAATCGGCTTAGGGCTGAGTGGCAGCAACTGACAAATGTGCCTGTATCCGGAAGGCTAGTCAACCAACGACTGGTTCAAGCAGGCTATCGTGCCAGGCGTCACCTGAGAAAGCCACGCCTGACCAGACAACACAGCCAGCACTGATTGCAGTGGGCCAGAGAGCACCGTCAATGGCAGCCAGGACACTGGAATCACGTGACCTTCAGTGACGAGTCTAGATTTCTGGTCTATCGTCAAGATGGCCGCGTCCGAGTGTGGAGACAAGTGCATGAAGCCCACAACGAAGATTGTATAGTGCCAAGAGTCCAAGCTGGAGGTGGTGGGGTGACCATTTGGGCTGCTTTTCATGCAGGGGGCAAAACTGACCTGGTTGTTCTGAATGGAAACCTGAACCAGTTCAAGTACAGGGTCATTCTGGAAGAAACATTGCTTCCATTTGCTCGTGCAGCCTTTCGAGGAGACTTTGTCTTCCAAAATGACAATGCACGGCCTCATCGTGCTCGCATGATCCAACACTTTCTTGCTGACCGTGGTGTAGAGCATATTTTGAATTTCGTCAAAGAAACTGGAAGCCATGAAATTAATTTAATTCTATCCCAAAAGTGCAATGTGCACTTTGAAATTGAAGGTACATCAGCCAGGTTGGCCCAAATGGAAGAAAGAGTTAATACTTAAAGGCAGCTACCAAAATTACCTTCCATGTGTGTTCATCTATGTGTCTTTCACTTCGATGTATAGATTTCCCTGTGCAAAGGCTAACAGAAACCGTAAAACACTTATTAATCGATTGTTGATTGAAGTGAATGTTGGTTTAGGCCATCAGACATCATACATTCAAATCTCGTGAACGGCCTGCCATGTCCCCGGATATGAATCCGATAGAGAACTTGTGGGCAGAATTAACGCGTCAAATCGACAACTTGGACCAGCAGCCTACCTCTGTGCGTGAATTGCAGCAGGCTATTGTCACTGCATGCCAAGCGATTCCTGTCCAAACCTTGGCAAATCTCGTGAACAGCATGCCTCGACGTGTACGTGCTCTCCTGAATGCTCGTGGGGGTTACACGAATCCCATAATTTAGCTTTTGTTTTTGTTGAAATTTTTTTTGGCTAATGTGCAAAATAAAGAGATACTTCTGGAAAACGTACAGAAGTTTAACACAGTACTGTCCATGAATTGAGTTCGATATCAGTTTACATCACTTTCAAGGATCAATTTATTTGTTTCGAAATGTCAAATGTGTTTTTTGTTTCTTTTAAAGGTCACATTAACAAAATCTAGAATAATTTCAACATAAGTCCAATGAACTTTTGGTTCTAAGTCATCTTGAAAAGTAAGTTCACCCCCACAAAAAAAATATTCCATATTAAATGCCAAGTCTGTAGATATATATATATATATATATATATATATATATATATATATATATATATATATATATATATATATATATATATCTATCTATAATTCCAGTAATCTCTGTGTGTATGTTTGTTTGTACGTTTGTATGTTTGTATGTCTGTGACCGCTGTTTCTCGACAACTACCGGTCCGATATACTTGAAACTTGCCAGGTATATTGCTGGGGACCCGAGGATGTGCCTTTTCAAGGTTTCATATTAATCGGACAATTACTTACCGAGCTATGTCCAAAAAACGACTCAACCAATCAGAGAGCAGCGAGCTATCGCGTGTGCCGAACGTGGCGAACACACTCTGCCTCGGATGGCACATTTGAGAGCGTATTCATTTATTTCCCGTCGGCAAACTATGTTGCCGTTAAACTATGTTTTAAAACTAATTAAAACTAATTTGCGATTCATCGTAACTGCGATTTGCGACCTTCCGGACAGTGAGGACTGCACTTCCGGCATCCAATCACAGAACGCGTTATTGCGTAGGCGTGGCCGATGTGAGAGCGAGCTGATGCTGAGCCCAGCGCGTGCGCCATTACGGTACGTAATTCGATTTCTTCCGGAGAAAATAATAATTTCTCGATTTCTTATGCGCATTATTTCTCCCAATTCAGTCAGAGCGAAGGGCGGAAGCGAAGAGCGTTGTTTTTTTTGTTTACGGGCGTACGGGCGGGGTAGAGCGTACGGGTAGCGTTTTTTTTTTTTTTTGGCACATTTGAGAGCGTATTCATTTATTTCACGTTGGCAAACTATGTTGCCGCTATGTTGGCGTTAAACTATGTTTTAAAACTAATTAAAACTAATTTGCGATTCTTTCGCTTTCCTGCGCATTTGTGCACGCTATGGCGATTTCTTTACCAAACTCCGCTAGCCGTTAGCTTTGGACCAAACCATTTCATGTAAATAGAGGGGGGGGATTGTCACCGTACTCGCAAGCCGTTAGCTTTGGACCAAACCATTGCATGTAAATAGAGGGGGGGGGGGGATATACTTTTAGATATATATATATAGTACGGGCATGCCCTAGTATAAAGAAATGGAGGGTTCTGGAATGGCCAAGTCAAAGCCCAGATCTAAATCCCATCGAGATGTTTTGGGGGGATTTGAAACGAGCTGTGCATGCAAGAAACCCCTCAAACATCGCACAGCTGAAAGAATTCTGCATGGAGGAGTGGGAAAAAATTTCTCCCAGTCGATGTCAGAGACTGGTAGACAGTTATAAGAAACGCCTACTTGAGGTTGTTTCTGCCAAAGGGGGCAATACCACCTATTAGAGCCAAGGGTGTACTTACTTTTTCCACATGCGAAATTTGCATTAATGTTTATTTAAATGATACAATGGACTACAAAATGTAAATGTTTCATGATATTTGTTATATTACATCACCTTTATCTATCAATATTGTTGAAATGAAGATCAAGTAGCTGTATGTTGAAATATGTTGAAAAAGTCTAAACTTTACATGGGGTGTACTTACTTTTTCACATGACTGTATATCGTGTGTGCGATTTAAGGATCCTCTCATCCACGGAACTCATTAGCGAATCATAGATAGATATCTATGAAGGGTACTTTGTTTATTTTAAAAGAAATATACAACGACACCCTTTGTTTTATATGATACAGAAACTCAAAGTTTTCTTTATTTTTAGGTCTGGTGGTTTAGGCCATCAGACGTCATGGGTTTTCTTCTTCTTTCGTGCAGCAACCCTTGTGATTACGTGATACCTTCACAATGAGTCCTAAATATCATTATTATTCAGAATATCAATGTCCCCAACGTAAAAACCTGCACAGAAATTAAAAAAGTGAAATTTAAAAACCGAAAAATTCTCATAAAAAGTTCGTTGACCTCGGTAGTGTAATCAAAATCAACCAATCAGTGAGGCCATAACGCAACGTTCGTGGTATTGACCAATCACATGTGTTGTGTTATTGAACTGTGTACCGGGAGAAAGCAACATGGCTGCGCCCAGGCCTATTCACTCGGATTCGAAGCCTGTTGAGTTTTCTTCAAAACTTTGTGTTATGCATGTCGTTCCATCAACTAAAAGTAGATTTATATCATTTACAAGTAATTCTTGGATGAAGTTTGTGAGCTTTGCAGCTGAATGGAGAACGTTTGACTGCAAGGAAGGCAATGTAGTTGAAGACATTTCGAATAAACTAGGTCTCGACTTCGTCAATGTGCAATCTTGTATAGACGCTGTACAGAGTAGTGGTAATGTGGGCTATCATTACGAGTGCTACAGAAGATTTTACGATGTCAGCAAAGTCAAAAGGAAAGAGAAGTCATGCTCAAACAAAACCAAAGAAGAAGGTGAGTGACATGAACAATCATAAGCTCTTTAAATATTTATCAAAACTAGCTGATGTCTAACGGTCAGTGTTAGTCATTTTAAAATTTATTTAAAACTAGCTAATACACTCCACACTTATGGAACACAATACTGCCCTAGCAAAACGTCAAATCGACTTGGGTGAAGACGCTCTTCCACAGGGAATTCGGCCTCACACTTTTACCACATTAGTGTGGGATAACATTGACTTTGGAGAGGAAACACGATCTGGGAAGGGTACGACCCACAGCACAAATGGCATCATGATTCAGAGAGCAGCTCAACCTTCAGTGGATGTTCTTGCAAGCAGTCATCCAATGAAACGAACAAGGGAAAAAACACTTCATCCACGACCCACTAATATCCAACCGTTTATGGGCCAGGAAAGAAGAAGGGACCCAATTCCATCGGCATTGCAGTAGATATGACAAGAAATATCCATGAAAAGGCAGAGGATAAAGCCAGAAAGATGAACTTGGCATACAATATGCTTAGATATAAGCATACCGGCGTTCCTGGTTGGACAGGATTTAACACAGTGTTATGTAAGGTGTATCCACGAATGACCACTGTATCATACTTGCCGGTATTAAATGCAAGTCCAACAGATATGGACACAGTTCAGACAATCTTAACTCGAAGTGTCAAGTATGCTCATGCATTAGCACAGGAAGTCATTTTCGTCGTATTTGACCAGGCAATTTACGCTAAGGCCCAACAGATCCGCTGGAGAACTCAGGAATTCAAGGAAAGATTGGTTGTACGCCTCGGTATGTTTCATACCAAGATGGCATACCTAGCCTGCATTGGTAAAAGATATCGAGATGCTGGGTTTACTGACATATTGATTGAATCTGGCGTAATTGCCCACGGATCCCTGAATGGAGTTGTAACTGGGCATCACTACAACAGAAGTATGCGAGCTCATAAAGTTATGCATGATGCCTTGCGCTACCTGCAGTGGGAAGCATACATGGCTAGTCTGGAAGATGGAAAAGGTACAGTTATTGATGTTATGGAGAATTTACATACCGGATTCAACCAGGAAAATCTTACTGAAGAGTTAAAGAGCCAAGCATTCCTAGATGTAACATCATCGTTTGCTGAATTCTTATAGAAGAGGAGCAAAGAAAGTGCCACCTTCAAGTTTTGGTCAATGTATGTTGACATGGTTGAGAATGTCATGCTTTTAACCAGGGCTACAAGAACAGGCAATTGGGAACTGCATCTGTCAGAGAATTCTACCTTGGTTATTTGCATATGACAGACCAAATTACTCCCGCTACCTGTCAGCTTACTACCTTGAAATGTGTGACCTACCCGAAAAAATATGCCCCCAAATCATGAAAAACTGTAAGATCAAATAAAAGGTAACCATGGCAATACTTGACCCCATCCCCAAATAATATTTAAGAAAAGTCACCAAGTTTGGTGGTGATCGAATGCAGCATTACAAAGTTGCGGGCAAAAACATGGTGAAGGCACATTGTGGAAGCGCCCCACCCCCCTACCCCCCCCCCATCCACCCTAACCTCCCCCAACACCCGTCTGGGGGGATTTACCCACTCCAAATATTTATTAAATTATATAAAGTGGTGACAATGTTGACATCATCCACAAAACTCGATAAAACACTGCATGAAACCATATTTATTTGTAACGTGTTGTTATGGTATATTCGTCTAATGTACAAAAATATGATTTACATCAACTACACGTTATAAATTAATGTGCAGGTTTTTTTTCTGGGGACATACTGATTTTAACTCAGAGGGTCATTTGCACAACATCTATGATATTTTTCAGTAATCCCAAGCGTTGTTGCACGAAATTGGAAAATTGAGCCTATTTTCCACCTATGGATGGGATCTTAGGATTCCAGCTTAGGATCCCAGGATCCTGGGTTCGAATCCCGGTCGATCGCTGAATTAACCCCAGGGGGGTTGACTCAGCCTGTCATCCTTCCGAGGTCGGCAAATTGGGGGTAAATCCCTGTTTGTCGTAAAAGGCGACAAAAAGGGTTGGCGGCAGGAAGGGCATCCGGCCGTAAAACATTGCTTCAGAAAGGGGACCAACAAAAACAACAACAACCACGGTGCCCGAAAAAGGCCAACCCCCGCTTTGTGGGGAAAAATGGCCTCTAAAGGTGTTTTTTTTTGTTTTTTTTCCACCTATGCCACATGGCCTAGTTTAATGTAAAATAAAATGGCGACTACACAGGAGAAAGCTCAGCGTCGAATGGTTCATCGAAGCGAGATAAGACAAGTAAGTTCAGCATACAAGGTATGGAAGGAATCCGCCATCGTGGACTAGTATCAGAGCGTGGTACAAGAGGTTTAAGGAGACTGGAAGTTGTCAGAAACAGAAAAGTACCGGTCGGCCAAGCACAAGTGCAGTAGACATTGAACGAGTGTGTGAATCATTTCAACAAAGTCCCAGAAAATCAATCCGATGTGCATCCAGAGAACTGGGACTACCAACCACCACTGTACACAGGATTTTGCATGAAAGACAAAAGCTTTTTGCCGAAATGGTGCAGATTCTGCAGGAACTCAAACCAAATGACGGACCCAAATGCAAGGCGTTTGCCCTGGAAATGATCAGTCACATAGAGGATGACGAAGATTACCTGAAAAATATCATGTTCACAGAGGAAGCTTGCTTTCATGTATCAGGGAAGTTCAACCAGCACAATGTGAGCATCTGGGGCTCTGAAACCCTCACGTGGTCACTGAACACATAAGTGACAGTCCAATGGTCAATGTGTGGTGTGGCCTTCTCCATGAATGCTTGGTGGGTCCGTTTTTCTTTGCGAAGGATACGGTGACCTCAACAATTTACAGGAACATGTTGGAAGGATTCGCCTTCCAACAGATTGAAGAGACGGACCAATCGCCTGGTCCCCACGATCACCAAACATAACTCCCTTGATTTTTTTTTTTGTTGGAGTTTGTCAAATATGTTGTCTGCAAAAACAAGGTGGCAAACCTGCAGAATCTTCGTTCTCGGATCGTAGCTGCATGCGCACTGATAGACGCAAACATGCCAAGCCAAATATGGCAATAACTAGTGTACTACATTTATGTCCTGCGTCTGACAAACAGAGCTCACATTGAAATGTATTGATGGTGTGCACAAAACTTTGAGTTTTTCTATCATATAAACCAAAGGGTATCATTGTACCATTTGTGGTTCTAAATATATAAACAGCCAAATATGTCCAGGTCTTTTTGGAACACCCTGTACTACTACTACTACTACTACTACTACTACTACTACTACTACTACTACTACTACTTCTACTACTACTACCCTAATTATTCCCACATTCTTCTGGGGTCGACCGAGTCAGCAATATATCGATAAAGAAAGCAACCTTTACCAATCAATAAACAGGAAGAATCCTCTAAACTCTAAAGAGTGTTACCCCTTTCCCTTCTAGGCCTACCTTTAATGTCACGATGAATGATGAGGTTTTCGTGGATGAAGGCAAGGCCACGCAGCAGTTGCTCCAGGTAGCCGAGTATGACTGTTTCTCGTAAAGGTCCATACCTTCCCAGCAGGTTAGCTACAGAGCCTCCTGTACAAAGACATCATCATGAACACACATAATGCATCTGTTCATCGTAATTGATGGCATTTATGATGAAAAGGAATACATATGATAAAGCATATGCAAGAAAATAGTTAATTTGGACTACTGGCCCTGGTGCTGCAAAAATAATCATGATGAATGTGGAGTATGGAAAAGAAAACAAACACAGGAAGAGGATTTTGTTACTATTTTGTTTGTGCAGCCTGTGGCTGCTGGTTGCATCATTGCAGGGAGTGTAGCTGTGCCACTGATGGAGTGCCCCCCCTGTTCCCAGTAAGCTGGTACTCATTATTATTATTATTATTATTTTTTTTGTGTGCAAGATCGAGGCTTGTGAAAGAGCTAACATTAATCACATAAAAACAAACTGACACAAAAAACATATGATCAAGAGAGTGGGAGACAAGATGGGGAGAGAGAGGGAAGCACACGAGTACAACAGCAGAGAACAGGGACATCGGGAGATCTGTGGGAGGGTTAGGGCTTGAGGGGAGGAGGCATGGGAAGGGGCGGTTGTGGGGGGAGAGGTAGAAACACATGGACACTGCTAGGACTTCAAGGAAAGAAGTTGGTATTTCAAAAAAGTGGATCTGGGGTGAATTAGCGGCGGTAGAAAATATCAAGGTTTTGGATGGGGGAAGATAAGAGATGGTGGTGAACAGCTGTTTTAAAGACCTGGAGGGAGGAGTAGGATTGAAGAGAATGATGGAGTTTGTTCCAGAGGTGGGAGAAAAAGAAAAAAGGAATGAAAGAGTGAGGATGAATGAAAGAGTTTTGCTGACATCGGAAGGATGACAAGCTGAGTCAACCCACCTGGTGTTATTTATTGTTACCTGGTGCTCAAACTAAAGACCCTAAATCCTGAGATCTTAAGGCAACCATATGAACCGTTCAGCCAACACCAGGCTCAGGAAGATGATGGACATTGTCATCTCTTTTGTTTAGTTCCTCATATAGAAAGGTGTTGAAAATATGGAAAATATAAATCTTGAGATTGTGGAAGTAAAAGGAAGTCCTGTACAAACAAAAATAAATTAATTACAACGGGTGGTGGGAGGTGAGAAATACTATTGATGATAATTAGCCTCATGCAAAGTTATATCAATATGCTTAAACGATACTGACTAATCAACCATATATTTTCCACATTTATTTGGATTTGTAGGATTTGGTGAAAATGAATGGTTTTGAGCACTGAGCTGTGATCAACTATGTGATGTTGAAAGGAACTTGAAATAAAGGGAAACCACCCTGGAATGTGGACAACATTGGGATGTGCAGTAGTTTCTTCTGATGTTCCACCATAAAGTAAAAAGCAGGACAGGAAGAGCCTTGAAGAGTTCCAGACGATGATCCACTGCAATAAAAATGAAATCTTTGCCTTGGAGGATGAACTTTGTGATGAATGGCCGCTGATTGGCAGTAGTTATATGTTATTGCAGGAGTTGGGATGAGTACTGATTAGTTTTCAACGATTTTTCCATCAAAATCTTTGCTTCAATCTGGTTTCTGCCTGATAGGTGCCAAGAATGTCAAATCCTAAGCAATTGTCTCCCAGAATATGTTTCTCAGTGTACCATGCGGAGTGATCCAAAGATTATCGTAGCACATTTGATCGTCCAAGAAAAATGTCTGTACAGTTCCAGTACGCCATCTTAACCGAGAGAGCAAAACGAAATGCAGTTGATCCGAGCTGATTGTCCACAACTAAATAAGTTCAAACCACATGAGGCATTCATTGGGAAGTTTGCAACCTTCATTTTCATGGAGGCTGAACATGTTTTTCTGATGGACTTTCTGCTGCATCACCACAACATTAGCGGAAACGACTTTGATAACCTCCTGCGCAAAGTGAGGTGAGTTTCCAAGGAGAAACGGAGTGGTGCATTCCCAAAAGGAATTCTTCAAAACAATGTGCCACTCACACCTCCAGAGTTGGCAAAGTGCTTGTGAGGGATTTCGGATTTGGATTTTTACATCATATAGATAGATTATTCTGCTCATCTGGTTCACTCCTGCAACTTCTATTTGTTTCCAACTATGTCTGAGAAAAACACTGCTAGCCATGCTGGGGCATACTCCGTGGGCCAGACAATGATCTCAAGGAGAGGGGGAATGTGGGGGAAAGTAGCAACAGCAGGGTATAGGGATAAAATAGAGAGAGGTGATGGATAAGGGACATGGGGGAAGAATGAGAGTAAGGGAAGGACACATGGCGTGAAGCAGATAGATACAGCCTCAAACTATCAATCAGAGAAGGAAAAACTGGAAACTCCGAAAGAGGTGGGCTTGGGAGGGATCATGGGATCAGAAAAGATAACTGTTGGCGATTGGGGATGACCAAAGATGGTGGTGAACACTGAACAGCTGTCTTGAAGCTGTGAAGGGAAGAATGGCAAAAACAGACTGAGGATGTTGGTTCCACATTGGTGGGAAAGTTGGAAAAAGAGGAACAAATGAGTGGAGATGAGCAGTGAATCGAGATTTTGGGAATGTCTCAGGTGGTGGAAGACAGAGAAACCACCGACCTGTCTGCAATGTGAAAGTCATACGCCCAGAGACGCAACTGGTTTTGGTTTCAACGGCGTCAAGTTGAGCAAGGTGTGAGGCAAGGCTAAACGTCCAAAGGGGAGAGCAGTACACCATAAAGATGCATATGAAGACCTTGCAGGTAGATAAAAGTTCAAATTGCCAAGGACCTTGCACAATGGAGGATGTCCAGTCGGCCTCTGGCTTTGCAGACCAACTTAGATACGTAATTTGCCCAAGAAAGATCATGGCTGATACTGAGGCCCAAACGTTTGAGTGAACGTCTTCAAGAGGATTGTTAAGGAAGTAGATGGGAGTAGATGGCCAGACACTCTTTTTGGAGAGACAGAGAGTGTAAGATTTATTGGAATTGAACAGCATATTCCAAGTTTTTGGACCAGCTTGTGAATCTTTTCTGGACTCATTTCATGGAATTCTACTGGAAATGTCATCTGTGTCAATGGAATTCCACTGTAAATCAATCAAATGTCGATCCCATTGATGAGTAATGATTCAGAAGAAGTACTAGTACTCCACAACTAAGTGGAGCAATTTCCAAATACCAAATACACAGTCATTATAGGCGACTTCAAAATAAAGTGGGTGAAAAACAACGACAATGAAAAAGTTGTCAGGATTTTTGTAATATTAAATATAAACTAAAATAGAAGCTTATTAGTGGATATAAAATATATTATTATTAATATTGTTTTTTTTGAAATATATTTTTCATTTGTATGCAACACAAGGTTGCAGGGTAGCATCATTGGCTGAGGGCTTGGCTGTGCCGCTGATGCCCTCTGCTGGTTAGAGCAGGAATTTGGAATCTGGCTATGGTGCCAGCGACAACTCGCCTACACTTCGCGGAGGACACCATGGGATATTTAACGTCCACCAATGAATGCTGGCAGATGGGACACTCGTTTAATGACAATCCAAGGGATGGCACACACATTGATGAATCACTCTGCTTGTGAAGCACCAGGATGGTAGTTTATAGCTGGGTCGGGATTTCAACCCAGGATAGACAGCTTAGAGGCGAGTATGCGTCCCTCTAGGTCTAGGCCACCCTGTCAGCCCATTTTGTAACATTAAAAAATATACTTTAAATTATGACAACTTCATGAAAAAGCAGGAATCAAGAAAATGGGCTTTGATAAGTGCAAATACAACAATGAAAAATGAGATGGATTTCATAATTGCTCAACAAGAAGAATCCAATATAGTTTGTGACGATACTAAACTGTTTTAATAACGACAGTGAATATAAATGGGTAAGGAATAAGCTAGTACTGAACCTAATTAACTATAAAGGAAAAGAAGAATGACAAAGACTCGAGTAAATATAAATACATTCATATTGCAAGAACAAAAAAATCGAATTCCAAATTGATCTGAACAACAGTTTGAAACATCTAACAGAAAAAAAGAAAACATTCATGAATGCAACCAACTTAATAAAGATAAAGACAAAGATGAGACATCAGAAATTGCAAGGAAATGAAAAGGTACCTACAACTACAAGCAGGGCCGCCGAGAGCCAGAATGGGCCTCAGGGCAATTCTAAGAGTAGGGCCCCCTTAAAAAAAACATTTTTAAAAAAGAAACCTATTTGGAGGTTTCTGTATTTTGGTCGTCATCAGAAACACAAGCCATGTTTAAGGGAAATTGTGGTGTTATTCACTTATTCCTAATTGCAGATTCGTTTCTTTACCCATTTCAACCAGTTGGGATGTGGTCAGCACTCCTGTGTTCATTTATGTGATTACCACGATTATCATTATGTAAATTGTTCCCACAGTAGTTTATTTCATGAGGGAGGGTGATACTGCCCATATGGCAATGGCATGAGACACAAAATCGCTGTGAGTGGCTTGGAGGGAGACACAAAATAAATCTGCCCAAACGTTCCCCAAATCCCCTCCGGTGTTTTATCGTCACAATCAATCATTATATGAAACAAAAAATTTAAGTAATAATTACAGGACCCTCAAATTAGGTCCAGGCCCTGGGGTAGTTATCTTGCCTGCCACCAACCCCTCTTCCCACGGCTCCCTACAAGAACAAGTTCTCAGAAATAATCAAAAATGAAGAAAATAAGAGAATATCATTTAAAAACCAGAGTTAAAGAAAAAGTTGAATGCTATAACTGAATTAAGATTCTAAAGAAGAAGATTAGAGGAGATAGAACAAACTTCAACAATTATGAGCGTTAAATAATAGTCGAGATGAAGCTTATAAGCAAGCCTACAAGTGGAGTTTATTGACAGTACACACTGAATATTTTTGTCTGAATGTTTGAATATCTTTGGCATTACCAAAAATTACCTCAACAATGACACTTTAAAAGTCCAAGATTCCGGTATTTAAAGAAACACAAATAAAGAAAGACACCCCACTGGTGATTCCCAATGAGATCCACTTTGTGATAAAATCCATGGCAAATGAAAAGGTACCTGGAGAGGATGACATAGTTATACATGCAATCAAAAATGGTGATCAACTGCTCCACAACAAATTGGCAAAACAATTCACAAAGTCAGGAAGATGAAAAACATCCCCCTAACTCCATCAGAAAAAAATCAAAGCTGATAGCAATAAAAAAAAGGACATAAGATGGAGCCGAAGAATTACCATCAAATTATCCTGCTCTCCAATACTGATAAATTGTTCACAAAAGTTATCAATAACAGACTGTTGTTTTTGGGGTTTTTTTGTATACAAGATCGAGGCTCGTGTAAGAGATAAAAAATTATAAAATGTTTAAATTTATTTAAAAATGAGAATTATTTAATTTTTAAATTTAGTCTTACTTTAGTTCACCAAATGTCAGTCTGTCCGTCTGTTCCCAGGTACCGCAAAAACGGCTGAACCGATCACAACAAAAATTTGGGTGGGTAATCCTGGGACCCCCTGGAGTAAAATAGGCTGTATTGTTTTTCCAATTTTCCAGTTTTTCTAAACACGATGGAATAATATTTACCGATATGAACAGTGATGTGGCTTTTATTGAAATTCTACAAATACTGTTTAGAGGTATTGCAAGAACAAAAGATAAATAAAGATAAAGACAAAGATGAGACATCAGAAATAGCCTGGCGTTGGCTTAGCGGCTAGGGTGCCAGCTTAGGATCCTAGGATCCTGGGTTCGAATCCTGGTCGATCACCGAATTAACGCCAGGGGGGTTGACTCAGCCCGTTCATACCTACCGAGGTCGGCTAATTGAGTACCAGTTCACTGGTAATTCCCTGCTTGTCGCAAAAGGCGACAAACAGGGTTGGTGGCAGGAAGGGCATCCGGCCGTAAAACATTGCTTCAAAAAGGGGACCGAAAAACAACAACAACCAGGTGCCCGAAAAAGGCCAACCCCCGCTTGTGGGGAAAAATGGCCTCTAAAGGTGTTTGTTTTGTTGTTTTGTACAAATACTGTTTAGATTTTGATGATTTGCGTGTGATATGATTTAATGGATGTTTATATAAATCGTTTAAAATAAAAAAAGCCTTCAATTTCTGATATTTTGCCTTTTCATTTGGGCCTCCCAATTGAAGACCCGCCCGTAGGGTGGGTACCTTTGCTAGTTATTGAAATTCACAACAACCAACAATGGGAGCAAGCAGTTTTTAGAAGTGGATACTCAGCAATGGATCACCTACAAACAACAAATCAGTTACTGAAAAAAATCAACAGAATATAAATTTGACCTTTGCGCCGAGCATTTATTGATTATGAAAAAGCCTTCAACAGTGTGGAAACAAATGCTGTAATACTGATGACGATGGGAGACCAAATACAATACAAGCTCAACATCACTTAAACATCACTTTCAGAAATGTCAACATTATTAAGTTACAATGGTGGAAGAATGACCTTGAATTTTGAAACTGCACGAAACTCATGGAAATATCGATATGGAAAGAAGTCTGAAAGAAGGTGACACAATCTCATTTAAATTATTCACTGCATGCCGAGGAGTGGCTAAAAACATCAAAATTGTAAAAATAGTGAAGAATATATGTCGAGAAAATAAGAAGAAATCACCGACGATTCATTTTTTTAATTTCAAAAACAATGCTAAAGAACTGAATATCATGATGGAAGAGGATACTTTGAATGATCCACCTTTAGAGGCTATTTTTCCCTGCAGAGCGGGTGTTGGCCTTTTTTGGGCACCTTGGCCACCTTTTTGAAGCAATGTTTTACGGCCGGATGCCCTCCCTGCCGCCAACCCTGTTAGTCGCCTCTTGCGACACACAGGGATTTACCAGTGAACTGGTACTCAATTTGCCGACCTCGGAAGGATGACAGGCTGAGTCAACCCTCCTGGTGTTAATTCAGCGATCGACCAGGATTCTAACCAAGGATCCTAGGATCCCAAGCCTGCACCCTAACCGCTAAGCCAACACCTGGCTTGAAGAGCATACTTTGGAAAATCAAAAGGACAGTCTAAAAAATAATATGAAAAAGATAACATGAATATTCAACAACTACACAAAAAAGTAAGATTCAAATTGATTATTGCGAAATTGAAGAAAACAGCAATTTCATTTACGAAGCACAACTCATACAAATGGATACGGATCACTTTGAAGAAGTGAAGAGACGTACAGGATGGACAGAATTTGGAGAATTAAGAAAGGTAATAAAAAGTAAATTGCCTTCGTATCTGAAAAGGAAGTTTATAATCGATGCGTAATACCAGCAATGACTTATGTCAATGGAACGTATCCTACGACGAAGATGGATCGGAGATTAATCACCACACGAAGAACCACAGAAAGGTACAACAAAAGGAAACAAGAAGAGCAACCAATGGATTTTCCTTGACATTTGTGGGATTTTCCTCAACATTCGTGGAATTGTCTGCAAATCAGGAACTGCCGGGAACCTATCCCCCGTTTTCCCATTGAAACAATGCCTCCACATTCGTGGTTCCGAGATTCTCGGAATTTTCTAAGAACGTATCCCCCGCAAGTGTCAGGGTCTGACTGTACTCACATTTGCATTTGTGTGAAATGAGTGAGAATAAGAAGAAGCAATTTAACCTGTGTTCTTTTTCTTATCATGTGTTCTGATTCTAACACGGATCAGAAGAAAAACTAAGCAGGGTAGGAATGAGTTTAGGAGAGTAGGAACAGGAAGGCTGTGGGCAGAGGACACTGGTTGGATAAGTGTGGAAATATGAGATGCAATGATTAAAATTGCGATTTGACTTGGCAGAGCTAATTAACTTGTATTTATACAATCTACTTAGGTCAACACAGACGCATAGTAATAACATAGTTGCCATTAAACAGCCATCCACTCATATCATATTTCCGTTTGTGCCTACCAGCCATCCACTCGACAAAAAGGTTGTAGAGCTGCTGCTCACATGTGGCACCAATCATTCGAACCACATTAGGGTGTTCCAGCCTGCTCAGGAGTCTGATTTCCTCCCGCAAGCTCGCAACCACCTCTTCCTGTTCCGCACTTGTGCTCCGCACAAATGTCACCTGTTGAAGCACGGAGCTTACTTTCACGGTAGGTTGCAGTAAAACATGAGTTTTTACAATGAAAGGACACTGTCTCAACCAATCAGAGTGATATTAAAACATAGGGGCAATACCCCTGGCGTTCACCTGGTAGGAATAAACAGTATACTGCACTGACTAAAGGTATTTTAAACCAATTTCCAAATATTGCTAGAAGACAGGACAGCATGTAAATCATACTAACATAATCATATGACTTTAAACAAACAAACAAAAAATACCGATTTTGGGGGGCAACCCCCCCACGCTCCCACCACATAGACCACCTTAGACACCCATTTTAAAAAAGGCAGGAACAAACTTTGGTACAACACAGGTGATTAAGGTTGTGGTCAAGTTTCATCAGAATTGCATGTGTATTTTCTGAGAAGAAAGCAAATACCAATTTTGGGGGGCAACCCTCCCCCCCCATAGTTCCCCAAAGGGGCAGATTTTTTAATGCCGTGAACAACTTTGGTACATCACGGGTCATGAAGGTTATTATTTTTATTTTTTTGTATACAAGATCGAGGCTCGTGTAAGAGTTAACATTGATCACAAAAAGACAAAGTGAAACATAAAACATATGATAAAGGGAGCGGGAGAACAAGATGGAGAGCAGGGACATCGGGAGATCTTTGGGAGGGAGAGGGCTTGGGGGAGGAGGCATGGGAAGGGTGAGGGGTGGGAGAGGTAAAAAAAAACACATGGACACTGCTAGAACTTCCAGGAAAGAAGTCGGTATTTCAAAAAAGTGGATCTGGGGTGAATTAACAGGGGTAGAAAAGATCAAGATTTTGTGGGATTGAAGAGAGTGAGGGAGTTTGTTCCAGAGGCAGGAGAAAAGAGGATTGAAAGAGTGAAGGTGAGCAGAGAGTCTTGATTTTGGCAGTTTCAGCATAAGAGGGTTGCTGGCAGATCTTGTGCGACCGGCAGGAATATTTGGGGGACAGAGCCCAGAGAGAGAGCTGGGGGGCAAGGCCAGAGAGGAGTCGGTAGAAGACGGAAAGAATCCGAATCATCCCAACTGTACCAGCCAGTTTTTGCCAATTACAATGAATATTATTGTAACCAATTAGAACATATTCTGGCTAATCTTGCCATCCATAGTTTTAATCACACCTGTTTGACGGCCATCAATGTGCCAGTGCCAATGTCCTGTGCTTGGAAGCAGCAGGAGAAGGCACCGAGGCCAATCTGCTGCCCCTTATGCCATTCAATGCCCTCGCGATATGGCATCGTAGCACGGGTGTGCCCTGGAATATTCTCCATTCCCTGTGGGAGATAACAAGGACAATTGTGAGGAATAAGCAGAAAAAAAGAGGACGAATTTTATTTTTTGATAAAGACATTGAATATATGCAGCTTTTTAACGATTTAGGGACATAATTATATTTTCATTCTCAATCCAATGGAGATATTCAAATATTTTGCTTTAAACTGAGGCTTCCAGGGACAATCGTCAGTTGGATCACTCCACTCGCCAGCTTTTGGAAATACTCCTTTCTCTATGATGGAAATATTTTGAAATACAGTAATTCCTCAATCTAATCAATGTACAGGATGTTACAAAAAGACCTGGACAACTTTGGTTGTTAATATATTTCATACCACAAATGATACAATGATATACCTACCCATTGTGTTATAACTTATAAGATACAGAAACTCGTAATGTTTTCATTGTTTTCAGGTCTGGTTGTTTAATGTAAAAGGAAATGGCGACCACAGGAGAAAGCTCAGTGCGTCAAATGGTTCACGAGACGAGATCAGACAAGCAAGTTCAGCGTAATTTCCGTACAAGGTATGGAAGGAATCCACCATCGCGGACTAGTATCAGAGAGTGGTACAAGGGGTTTAAGGAGACTGGAAGTTGTCAGAAACAGAAAGGTACCAGTCGACCAAGCACGAGTGCAGCAGACATTGAACGAGTTCGTGAAGCATTTCAATAAAGTCCCAGAAAATCATTCCGACGGCATCCAGAGAACTGGGACTACCAACCACCACTGTGGTAATTGATTTTCAACCAACCAATATATTCTAGTTTTGTATTTTAAAAAATTTTCTGAAATTTGTAGCATTTGTTTTTCACTTGGAAGTTGTGGGTTACGATGTGCAAATTAATGTGGAAAAAGTTCGATTTAATGCATTTTAATTCCAGGATACAAGGCAACAAAATGTGAAAAGTTTGAAAGGGGTGTCGTCTTTTTATAGGTACTGTATATTGATGTCCCTCACAAACATCCACCAATCCTAGATGAGGATCTGGTCACATGACAGGGGCACAGTAGATCCTCCACTAGGCAGATGCAAGCCCAGCTACACCGTTGTTAGACTATCGGTCTTGTTTTAAAAGAAAAGGTTGCGTGTTTACAGGGCGGCCTGAAAGTCGCTTGATCTTTTGACTTGATAATATCAAAAAGATGGAAGTTGGGATTGCATCTTCGTAAGTAGATAAAGTCAACATATAAAAGAGTATTTGCTCACTATATAATTTTATAGACTTACCTCATTTTGGACCAAGATGATATCAAGGCCTCCCTGTGGCTTCAATTGAGGAATAACAGGCAAGGCGTCTTGTGAGGCTGAAATTGCCATGACAACTGCAAGGGCTTCTTCTTCTTCTTGCTCCATCTTTTCCTTGCAATCCCACTGTTGCTTGACTTCTTCCTGATATGAATCACCTTTATCTGTAGCACCACTATCACCTTTTTTATCTCCTGGCTCCCCAGCCACTTCACTCAAAAATGTAACTCCATTGGATCCACTTGGAGACAGCGAATGCTTAGATTTGTGGCAAATATTCTGGTTCTCGGCCTTATTGCTTTGCAGTGAATCACCATCCGCAGCACTTTCAAGCTCAATTCGTTGAAGTGGTGGTGCTTCAGAGATCTTTCTTCGCCGCCCAACTCGTCTTGCCTCCCGGCCCCTTTCTTCGACCCTTCGTCCGTCTCTGCGGCTTTCAACTGCACGATTTGTAGTCACCTTGGAAGCTCCTCCACCACTCGTTGCTCCCTCAGTTCTACCTCCGGCATGCTTCCTGTTACTCTCTGTGTTGCGGTGCTTCACTACCCCTGTTGTCACACGAACCCCAGGTTCTGTCCATGAAGACGTTTTGCTTTGATTCTGTCCATGATTCCCAACATCGCCTGTATCTGCAGATGTAGGACTTGCTGAGGCTTGTGCTAAATTTGAGGCCTCAGATACAGGCCCTGGAGTTAGGTTGAGAGGTTTCCCACCAACCTTTCCACTTACAGAATTGACAGCTGTGATTATCCCACTTGGTTTACTACTTGGGCCATGTGATTCTACAGGATTCGCAACAGAGGGAGCCTTTCCTTCAGCTCTCGCTACAACCTGAAGTCTGCTTTTCCCAGGAAGTCCTATAATGGGTCTTAGTCCAGTTTCCAAAGGCTTGGGTGCAGCTGGCACCATACCAACATGACAAGCTGAGGTCCGAATGTCAGTACTCTGTTCCCGAACACATGAATCATCAGGAAGTGCCACATTTTCTGCCTTTGATATCAATATTTTTGGCACTGAAACCAGATGAGAAGCAGCATTTTTTGGATGCGAAGCGGAGTGGTTGAGAGACTGAGGAGTGAATTGTACGACTGGTTCAGAGGGGTAAGGGAGGAAAGAGCCGTGGTGAGCAGAGGGGTCTGCAGAGAAGGAAGAAAGATCAGTATTCCTGCTGGCAGTTTGTGACTTGGCTGAGAGGAGTGAAAGAGCCAAATTGGTGTTCAGAGAGTTATGCGGTGTAGGAGGCTCAACGAATCCATCGAAGCGGCCATCAGTAGCAGGATCAGGAATCTGAAAAACAAGAAGCTATCGTCAATTTATTATGAACATCATTTAAATTTTATACATGATAGTGTCTACTGATATTCCTCTTACTCATTTAATTAAATAATAGCATACATTAATATAATTTTTTAAATAAAATAAAATAATATTTAACAGAAAATTAAATTTTATTAAATCTTACTCATTTAATTAAATAATAGCATACATTTTCAACTACCTGAGACATGAAGCCATAGTGCTTCCTATCTTACATTTCTGCTCCTTGGGCTTGAATTATTACCTCCGCCACCAAAGGTGGATGGAGGTTATGTTTTCACCCCTGTCTGTCTGTCTGTTTGTTACTTGCTGGAATAGATTCCGGCAAGTATGTTGGTTGGTCAGTTTGTCTGTCTGTCTGTCTGTCTGTCTGTCTGTTTGTGCGCAGTACTACGTCTACATCGTTGCACATAGCATCGCCATACTTTACACACATATTTGCCTTGCCCTGGAATAGACTGTGCCCAATTTTTAACTCTATAGGCCCAAGGTCAAGCTCAAGGTCACCCAAAACGATGGTCACCCAATCATTTGCGCCTCCCAATTGAAGCCACGCCCTTAATGCGGGTACCGTTGCTAGTAATATATAATGGCGATACAACAATCTTTACCGCTTTGCTTTGAAGAACGGGAATGAAGGGGGGAGGGGGGGGTCTGATTGAAGGCTTTGGGTGGTGAGGGGGCTTGAAGCCAGATTTTAATCTTACAGCCGCCATGTTAGTGCTCGCCGTCACTGCGATGCGAAGCGAAAGATGCCTCAGAGCTGTCACATTCACAATCGCTATGTTGTATGTACTCCCTATAAGTGTTTCCTTCATTGTAAAAACGACCAAGTCAACAGTTAAAAGGATTTTGAGCCGACAGGTGTTACGGCCTTGGCAAGATCGATGGAGACAACGATCTGTTAGCTTATACACCGCCCAAATAGCTATGTGGAATTCTCTCATGTAGAGATTAAACCCACATCGTTTGAACTTTGGCAGAGGTCATTATTTACTTTTAATGATTCAAAATGGCCGACAAAAAAGTACATTCCGGCAAGTCGTCGGTCTCTGACCGATTTTTCATTTGTGTCTGTCTGTCCGTTTCTGAATAAGATATCTCAAAAAGTTGTGGATGGATTCAGACGAAATTTGGCAGGGATGTAGCGGATGTGACAAGGACGAAATAATTCGATTTTGGTGAAGATCTGGATTCGGATCCGGCTACGAGAATTTTTAAAGTGATTCTTCACCATTGGGAGATTGGGCCAAAAACGATACATAGCAGGATATATCAAAAATTTATAGATGGATTTGGTGAAACTTGTTGGACAGGTTGGATGTGTGACAAGGAAGAATTGATTCGATTTTGGTGAAGAATGTTTCTACATTATATAAATTATGTATTGTGATTTTCTGGTCTACTCTGATATACAAAACATAAACTGTTCACCAGGTGGAGGTATGCTCAGCCACTCTACTGAGTGCCGTTCTAGTTTGCATCCTGAATCTAATATTTCCTTTATGGCTGAAAACCCATGAAGGCGAAAACAACTACGGCTTAAAAATAAACTTTCTCCAAGTGAACAAAATTAAGGAGTAAAAATCAGTGAAACATGTTGACTTCCAGAAAACAAATCCACATAATTAGGACAAAAATTACACGTGATTCTATTCCCTGGCCGACCCTAATTATTTCCAACTTCCCCCACCACATTTCACCATTAACAAAATAAATAATTCCAATGCAATTTAATGAGAGCTCATTGTCCAATGTACTGGATTTATATTTGGAACTCAGCCGTGTTTTATTGATGATCATTCATGCAAAATAAAGGTTTATTGCAGTTTTGTTTTTGTAAGCACAGCACAGGGTCTAAAATGTTTCAGAAAGGCCGGTTGATTGAATGAGGTAGGACATAAGTGGGGAGAGAGGGTTTTGGAGGTGGGGTACGTGTGAAGGTGATGAGTGAATAAAATTGATTGGATACTGGAAGTGGGATTCTTCACCATTGGGAGATAGTTGTATTTCTGTTTCTGTTCCGCCTGTTATTCATCGTTGTATTTCTAACTTCAACTTTGGAAAAGAATAGGAAAAGCAATAAATTACTTCAAAACAAGACATGGATTGAAAATCTGTGGCCATCAGTCTGTGATGTGGACATGTGGATAAGACAGTTGGAATTGGTCTGTGGCAATGCGTGGGAGGGTTACAGATGAAGTTTTAAGTGATAAGCTGTATTAATTTATGTTTACGGCTACAAGGTACTCACATTTACTACATATGGTAATTGCTATGCATGCGGTATTGTTCAATGAATGTAAAGTATCGCTCAACAAAAACCTTTTAAAATATTTTCTATAATTTTTCTTCTAATAAATAAATAAATAAATCGTGCTCCTGGCCTACCTCCCCCAATATGTGCTGTTCTCAGAAACAAATATTTTGTTTGATCTCTCAAATTAATAACATGTTTCACATATCTTTGATTAATCTTCAACATGACAATTCGCTGGGGACTTTCACACCTTGTACACTTTAGAAACCTTCAGCATGCAGAAAAAGAAAACTGCCACATGGAGAGATTGCAACAGACTTCCAAGAATATGGAAGTTGACACTCTCTTGGCGTATCAAGGAACAATAGTTGAGTCTGTCATGCTTTATGCAAGGCTCCACATTAACATTTTAAAAAGTGTGCCCTACTGAGCACCCATTTTCGTCATCGTGATTTTTTTGGGGGGTTGCCCGAAAAAATTTTTGGTTGTCCGGAATTTTTTTTTGTTGGCCCGAATTTTTTTTTTTTGCCCGAAAAAAAGAGGAAAACTGTAAAACATTTTCTGTGATATTCAAGTTTGAAAAAATGGATATTTATGCATGCATTGATCATTGAAAAGTCCAAAAAAGTCTCGGATGTTGTGTTTGTGTGCTTCCTCAAAATCTCTCCCCATCTTGTCGACCGCTCCCCTTTTTATATACTTTGTTTGCTTGTTTGTTTGATTTGTTTCTTTGATAAATGTTAGCTCTTTCACGAGCCTCGACTCTGTATACAAAAAACAAACAAAAAAAAAAAAAAAACACATCAAACAGCCTTTGGTTAAAAGAGTGAGACAGCAAATGTTGATTTCTTAAAGAACAGCAAGATATTTATTTAGATTGAACTTCATCATCACTTTGTTGGAAGTACACAGCCCTTACACTGATACCGGAATTAATATAAGCATTGCATTCTCAAAAACAACAAACATGCAATGGCGTTGTATGCCAAAATGGATGATTTTAAAGAAGTACTGGTTGCTCGGAAGAAGTATTGATTAAGTACCAGTGAAGTAGGGCCCTGTACTGCAGCAGAAGAAGTACCAGTGAAATCGCAACATCTTCCCGCAGACCACATGCAAGTGGAGTGAATATTAAAATTATTATTAGTACCTCTAAATTTGGCTATATTTCATCGTATGAAGTGGATTTCAAAAACCTTCTTGCTCAAATCATGGCGATCATAAATTTGGGGTCAAAATTGATGTTCATTTTGTGATGTTCAGGATACCAGACTGGTGTTCTACTTCCGATAACCTGGTGAAGACTGGTGAACCATGCTCTGTTCTACCTCCGCTAACCCCCTCGTCACCCAAGCTCAACTCTTTCCGAATTTCCAGTTTTTCTTTCCTGAGAATTTGCTTCTGTATCCATTTTGTCCACACCCTGAATCCTCCCATATCCCTCATCTTTACCCGCATCCCGTATTTGTCCATCCCTGTCCATTTTGCCCCTCAGCCATGCTGTTGGTGTTTCCCCCTCTCTTTCTGTTGTTCCTTTTGTTCTGTTGCGTCCTGATCCATTCTGTGTTCAAGCTCTTCCATGAGCCTTGACTATGTACACAAAAAAGACAAAAAAGAAAAAGCATGCAGTTACCATATGATTACACGTGATGGGAGTAACGTTGGCACGCTATACCTGCAGTGCTCCTAGGATGCCCATCTCACGAGCAAGGCCTAGCACTCGTTGCCTGAGCCTGGCCGCACTTCCATCTGCACCAGGAAAGGAGACCTGGCACACACACGAATGGCAGACACATACTTGCTAAACAAACACATTATTAGCTCCAATAAATATACATACATTTTTGAAGTACACCGCACAAAGGAAATACTTGTAACTTGTCAAATGCTTTGTAATTTGAAGCCATTTTTATTAGGTCATCTAATCTCGATTCTCAAAGAGATGAACTTAGAAAATGGGGCATGATGTCTGTATGTCTGTCCGTCCATCCGGTCATCCCTCCGTCTGTTAACTTTTTGGTATTTTTGCTACTCCTCCCTTATCGCCCAGCTGATTGTTCTGAAACTTGACACATCAGCACAAGACAGCAGCCCGCACAATCACTAAGGGTCAGATTTTTCGATTTCGGATCATGGGGACTCCTGGGAGGGGGGGGGGGGGGGCAGGGGAAGTTACCCCCCAAACTGTGGATCCATACTTGTCCTTCATTTACCAACCGATTGCTCTGAAACCCGATACAGCCCTTCTACTCGATGGTCCACACAATCGCTCAGGGTTCGATTTTTCGATTTCAGATCATGGGGGCTCCCAAGGGGTTTACCCTCTGAAACCTCAGAAACCTACTCGTACCAACCTTACTCGTACTCGTACCAACGTAAAGTACCAACCGATTGCTCTGAAACCCGATACAGCCTTTCTACTCGATGGTCCACAGGATCGCGCGGTCTTAGATTTTTAGATTTTGGGTCAGGAGATTAGATTTTGTGTTTTGGGTCTCCAGGCATCAGGGGCTCCCGGGGGGGGGGGCGGGGGGAGGTTCCCCCAAATCAGCAGAGGTCTGAACTACACGTCAAGAGATGACTGTCAACCCGCTTGTAAAGTTTGTCATCAAGATGGCATAGAGGGAGTCCATTTACTTACCATTGAACTGTCTCGTCGAGATTTGATTCTCGACCCAACTATAAATTGTCAGTTTTGGTGCCTCACAGGACTATATGTCATCCCTTAGATAGACGATGACCTGGGTGTCCCATCTGCTCGCATAGACTGCTGGATGTTAAAGGTCCCAAGATGGCTTTTGATGAAAATCAGGCGAGTTATCACCGGCATCCTGGCCAAATTCCAAATTCCTGCCCGAAGCTACAGGGGCACTGCATCAGTGGAACAGCCACGTTACCAATATAGTAGGGTAGCCAGTGTTTAATTTGAAAGGGAGCGGAGGCTTATGACCTATAGGGCACCAGTAATGACCCAAAGGGGCCAATTAGGTATTATTTTCTTGAGGATAACTGTAATCCATCAAAATTGTCCTTGTCCTTGAAAAAATAGAATGCATAGTTTATATCCAAAAGTATAGTATGCCAACATATTGTACCATCTGATTTGTCATGAATATTGGTTGCCAATCATGAATGTTGCTGTTTCTTTCTTAAATTTTATATTGTCGTGTAAAAGACCAGCAACCCTGTTTTTGAACGATTTGTCATTAGGTGCAAAAAGTTATTTAGTTGTCTTATAATTATATTCAGCCACCTGCCCCAAACTAGTGAATGAATTTCATGCGTCATGTCAAGAATGATTGGACATTTTAGTGCTCATCCCCAAGTTGTCGTCATGTCATTAAGAGTTCATTCACATCAAGATCAAATCTCAAGGTCCTTCCTTCTCCTGTAGTTTGTGGCAAGCCCCCGATACCAAAATATCGCAACCATTGAGACATGGCAAATAATCTCAAACATGTTATATCAACTTGTGATTTCAGGGAAACTGCTGGCAATCCTGATACACGCAATCATATCCCAAGGCAGTGAACCTAGCTCATCAACCCCGTTCAAATAAAGATGGCCTCATAGGGCAGCAAGAGACCTAAATAAACTCGTCAATCACACCTGCTGGTATTGTATGTATGCTGAAGTGAGCTGCTGCTGCTGCTGCTGTCGGCCATTCCCGGTTTCAGCAATCATTGCGACGAGACGTTGGTACACACTCGGCACCTGGGCAACCATTCGGGCCGCGGCCAGGACGAGGCGCCCAGACACTTTGCCCACGAGGGAATGTGAGCTGTCCAGAAACTTGAGTGCAAAGGCTAGGAGAGATAACAGCTTGCTGTATCTGCAAAGTAGATACAGTGAAGTGTGAATGTCAAAGACCAGGAAGTTGAGAAGATCAAGCTAATTAGGAGGATGGGATAATTTGTCGTCGAGATCACATGAACTGTGCCTGGCGATATATTAACGAAGCCACAGGTGTGTGGCTATTATTACGTCTGCCACCGAAGGTGGACGGATGTTATGCTATCATCCCTGTCTTTCTGTTTGTTTGTCTGTGAGCTGGATATCTCAAAAACATGTGGACGGATTTGGAGGAAATTTACTGGACAGGTTGGGTGTGTGACAAGGACGAATTGAATAGATTCTGGTTAAGGTCCAGGTCCAGATGTAGCCTATCAGTGTGATGCAAAACGTAAAATATTCAGCGTGGCTGAGGTATGCACAATGTTGGAGAATAAACAGGCATAAAGAGAAGTCAAAGAAGCAACACCTTTTGGGGTCTTCATCCTCAGTGGTTTCCTCCGCCTCATTCAGAACATGCGGGTAGAACTCAGTGGGAAACTCGAGAAGCAGGCGGTCAACAAAGCATAACCGGCCCAGCAGGGCCTGCCAGTTGGCATAGTACGTTTGAGTGGCCAGAATGCAGCTCAACACAAAGTCCAGGCCTCCAAGGCCCAGTGACACTAGACAAAACAGAAAAAAAGAGAAAAACTAGAACGCCACTCAGTAGAGCGCATACTCCCGCCGTGGGTCAAGTTGGAAGAGTACGATTTCACAAAAGTTTGAGGGAGTAGTTCAGTGACAACACAAGACAAGACAACACAAGACAGACACTGCACAGATATATATATTTAGAATGTATAGAAGATAATGTAAAAAAAAAACAAGGCAATTTCACTTACATTTTCGGATTCAGCGTTCGATTCTATATAAGTGAGTGTATTTTGAGGCATGTGTGACTTCAAATAAAATTGTAAGCCAGGAAAACGTTCGTTTCATTCCTTAGGGATACAACATGTAAAACTGGCCCAAACGTCAAAACAAAACTCGCTCATTTTAAGTCGTACAAGCTAATGCGACCACTCATTCTTCTGGGAAGAATCCCGTGCACATGCTTGTCACACTTATAACTCACCCAAGTCTTTATAAGTTCATCAAATACTGACACCGCGATTGACATTCGTTTCGGTAAATGTTGATATCTCTTCTGAGGTAAAAAAAAGAAAAAAAACGTTTTAAAGCATTATACGTAACAAATGATACATTTTATGAAACGGGGAAACCTAATACACACTTTTGTGGTTTTAAAATGACAGAATATGTCGTTATTAGAAAAAAACCAAAAAAAAACCTTGAAGACGACGCTGCTAATAAAATACACTGCTCTAACGCATAACCACGAGTTTAAACTACATTTACAACAAATATGAAAACTATTTTCATATCACAATGTTAAATATAGAATATAATGTTTAAAAAAATGAGCCCTATCTTCCAATGGCAAACAATCCTTCAAAACATTCCTGGATCCGGAATAATATCCTGAGCTTCACCAAAAACTAATCAATTCTTCCTTATCGCAAGGGCAATCATCCCACCAACTTTCATCCTAATCCGTTGAGAACTTTTCCAGATATCTTGTTCACAAACACACGAACACACACACACACACGGACACGATTGAATGCATTACTCCCTGGCGGGAGTAAAAAAGATGGTGGTTTGGTAGTGGTGCAGTACTTGGCCTTTACAGTGATGTAACTTCATTGTATGTTTTAAGGAGGAATTACTTTCACGGTATACGTGATAATCTTTTACATTAACTGTGGGATATGTTATCGTATTTGACTTGACCTCGTCTCCCGCATTTGATTCTTCCAAGTCATCGTGCGTAAACTCCGAATCCAATTCTTATATTCAAGTCTGAGTCCGAGTCCAAGAGTCCAACAAAAAAGGACCTATATGACTCGGCTCATATAATATAGTCAGGTTCACTATGTTTTTTCGTTCAAAATTTTGGTAGATTAGCAAAACTATACATTTTTGGAATATTCAGAGCATGAGGAATCCAAAAATTAATGTTTACATTTGCGTAGACACCTTTGCGAAAATGACACTCAGGACAGTGATGAAGATCTGTAAAAGCATATTCCTGAACGGTACAGACCTCGTAGATCCTGTGTATAGGACTTATAGTTCAATCTGATACTACCTATAACTTCCTATAACAACCTATAACTTCAAAGGACTTGCAATATCATGTATTATGTAATACAGTTATATCACAAATATAAAGACAATGGTTTTCAATTACCTTTGTTTGTTGCTTTTCTATAATCCTGAGCACTATTTTGAGGCCTTTATTGGATTCCTTGACCCATAAAACATAGGATTAGCATATTTAATTAAGTCTCTAGGTTGGCTAGAAGCCGAGATCGCGCAAAATATGTATTTTATGGCGGCCATTTTCAAAATCCAAAATGGCGGCCATGCAGGTGTCTGTGCAAATGCCAACATTGATTTTCAGATTCTCCATGCTCTGATGATTCCAAAAATGTACAGGTTTGCTAATCCCAAAATTTTGAACGAAATTATATTTGTTAACATAGTGAACCTGACTAATACCGGAATCCAAGGTTAAACCCCCATATGATGATCATCATCAACATCATCATCAACATCATCATCATGTTCCTGGAGATTTATGATTACAGAACCGGAGATTGACCATTTATGGAACGCCATTCGGAAACTCAAAATAAGACTCAGTCTTTGACTTCCTCATCCATTCCATCATATTGCCCATTTTTTCCTCTGCTTTACTGTTACTCTTCTTCATCAAATCTTGTGCAAGTCCCACATGTATCGTGATGATTTGTCAATTGCCTACCAATAACCTCGTTAAGCATGTAAAAGTACACCGATGGTCCAATTTCCCTTTGTTCCCGATTTATGAACAAGCTCCATCGAGATCCTAAAGTTAGTGTTGATAAAAATATATATTTCGTGAAAAATTCAATATGATTGCACATAGTATTTGTGCCCACCTACCCAAGGTCTTTCCAAGCTCTTCTTTCATTTTACATCCACACTTCAAAACATCCTCAGAGCTTTCAGCAAGCTCGCCACTCAAAAATATAATCATATAGTGCAAACATATAATTAGGAGGGAAGGAAATGTGAAACATTATTACTGGAATATAATTACTGCACTTGCGATATAAATTGAAATCTGAAGGCATCTGGGTAGATATAAACATTCTTCTATCTGTTTTTGCTGAAGAAACAGAACTCCCTTTTGTTGTGTTTTGACCGCTGTTTGTCTGTATATTTGCCTGGGAGTAGGATACCTCAAAAGGTTATGGACAGATTCGGACAAAATTTGGTGGACAGGTTAGGTATGTCACAATGACAAATTGATTCGATTTTGATGAAAATCCTGATCTGAGAATTTAAAAGCGAATTTTTCACCATTGATGAGACATAGAGATAGGGCCAAAAATGATATGTAGCACGATATCTCAAAAAGTTATGGATGGATTCGAACGAAATTTGGTGGACAGGTTGGGTATGTCACAAGGACAAATTGATTCGATTTTGATGAAAATCCTGATCTGAGAATTTAAAAGCGAATTTTTCACCATTGATAAGAGACCTAAAAATAGGGCCAAAAATGATATGTAGCACGATATCTCAAAAAGTTATGGATGGATTCGAACGAAATTTGGTGGACAGGTTGGGTATGTCACAAGGACAAATTGATTCGATTTTGATGAAAATCCTGATCTGAGAATTTAAAAGCGAATTTTCACCATTGATAAGAGACCTAAAAATAGGGCCAAAAATGATATGTAGCACGATATCTCAAAAAGTTATGGATGGATTCGAACGAAATTTAGTGGACAGGTTGGGTGTGTGACCAGGACAATTTGATTACATTTTGATGAAAATCCTGATCTGAGAATTGAAAAGCGAATTTTTCACCATTGATGGAGACATAGAGACAGGGCCAAAAATGATATGTAGCACGATATCTCAAAAGGTTATGGATGGATTCGGTCAAAACTTAATAGACAGGTTGGGTGTGTGACCAGGACAATTTGATTACATTTTGATGAAAATCCTGATCTGGGAATTTTAAAACTAATTTTCACCATTGATGGAGACATAGAGATAGGGCCAAAAATGATATGTAGCACGATATCTCAAAAAGTTATGGATGGATTCGGACGAAATTTGGTGGACAGGTTGGGTGTGTCACAAGGACAAATTGATGAGATTTTGATGAAAATCCTGATCTGAGAATTTAAAAGCGAATTTTTCACCATTGATAAGAGACCTAAAAATAGGGCCAAAAATGATATGTAGCACGATATCTCAAAAAGTTATGGATGGATTCGAACGAAATTTGGTGGACAGGTTGGGTATGTCACAAGGACAAATTGATTCGATTTTGATGAAAATCCTGATCTGAGAATTTAAAAGCGAATTTTTCACCATTGATAAGAGACCTAAAAATAGGGCCAAAAATGATATGTAGCACGAGATCTCAAAAAGTTATGGATGGATTCGGACGAAATTTGGTGGACAGGTTGGGTGTGTCACAAGGACAAATTGATGAGATTTTGATGAAAATACTGGTCTGAGAATTTTAAAACTAATTTTTCACCATTGATGGAGACCTAAATAGAGGGCCAAAAATTATAATTAACACGATATCTCAAAAGGTTATGGATGGATTCGGACGAAATTTGGTGGACAGGTTGGATGTGAGACAAGGCCAAATTGATGAGATTTTGGCTCAGGTCCGAATCCAAATCCGGCATATCAATGGGATACAAAATGTAAGGGTTTCATCCGCACGGCAGTATGCTCGATACCGAGTATCGTTATAGTTTCCACTGTAGCCATCCCTCACCCCTCCCTCCCCCCTCTTAATGCTCAGCTGTGTAGGTAAAATATTGTTTTCATTTTGAGAAGACGGAAAGCAACCTTCCATGTTCAAATTACAAAGATTATTTAAAAAATGCTTTGGGAATCTGTTGTGGTTAAAAATGCTTTACATCCTATATCCCCAAGCAGAGTCCACCATTTGAAAACCTGTTACGTGCAGCTTGCAAACATTATTTTGCATAACTCTATGATTCATATTTCACTTCTGGCTACATTTGACTATGTTTTGGTACAGCTTCCTCAGTAACAATGGTCTTTTGTGGTTTATATTTTCCTTGACTTCCCATGAAGAATTCTTTCTTCTTATCAATCGTAATTACATGTGCCATGGCTTTACCTTTGTAACCAATCACTCCTGGCTATTTTATTGTCACAGCTGTGATGGACAAACCACAGCTGGTGAATCATTATGACAGGGTTGATACAAACGGAACATGTCATCATATTCCCACCTGAGTTGAGAAGCTCTCTTCCCACTGCCAACTCTCCAGCCTGGCCTTTGCAAAGCTCAAGCAGTGTAGAGATTGACAGTTGGCTGGTACGGCTGAAAAATAGCAAAAAATTAATAAACAATTTCCCCCACATGTCAAATGAAATTATATTATTCCACAAACCACATTTTGTTAATAAAAACTGTGTTAGTTTTCAATTTAAACACCATCTCAACAACACATGTTGAGATGGCCAAATTGAATGGCCACTATTTTCTGGTATTTTCAAATTTATGATGGAACAAATGGAAAATGAAACAACGAAAGCAGAAAATAAATGTTTTAAAAAAGATGTACCTTGTGTTTTTCCTCCTATAGAGGCTGCTTTGTCCTGATAGAGGTCAACCTTGGATCTCGCTGTTTCCCTCTCTTTAAATACAGAGCGGTCCATGTCTTGTAAACCCAATGTATTATTTATGCCTTTTTTTACATGATATATATACAGTACATATATATACACATACATATACATATATATATATATACATACATACATATATATATATATCTTTTACATTAACCATATATATATATGACGAGTCTATATATATATATATATATATATATATATATATATATATATATATATATATATACATACATACATACATACATACATACACATATATACACAGACTTGGCATTTAATATGGAATATATATTTTTTCTTGATTTGGGTTTACTTTCTGAACTCGGTATATCAATCTGGTGAGTTTCTTTTACGCTTCGGTGATTTCTTTGTTAAAAGAACCATGTCACTGATTGTCTGTCGCAGCAAGAAGTCAATAACAGGATTATATCACAGGTGGCGTGACAAAATGTACGGACAGGTGCATTTGATGATTGGCTTCACAGTCGGGTATACAAGGGTTGTTGCGTTCTGTATTAGTGGAAAACAACTGCTGCACGTCTCCAAAAGTTATTGCCGCTTCCTCTGGAGATGGTCCGTCAACTCGACAATGCTGTTTGTCATTTAGTGGTGGCTTTACGAAATTCCGGCATGAAACAGCGTGCTATTGCTCGGCAGTATGGCATCACTCAAGGACAGGTGTCAAATATCCTGAAACGAAATGCTCAGAGGGGTGTCCCTACTCCAATACCGAGGCCTGGACGTCCCTGCAGAACCACAAGGAGGGATGATCGCCAGCTGCACCGGTTAGTCTGCAATGGCCGTACCAAGTCAGCTAATCGGCTTAGGGCTGAGTAGCAGCAACTGACAAATGTGCCTGTATCCAGAAGGCTAGTCAACCAACGACTGGTTCAAGCAGGCTATCGTGCAGGCGTCCCCTGAGAAAGCCACGTCTGACCAGACAACACCACCAGTGCCAATTGCAGTGGGCCAGAGAGCACCGTCAATGGCAGCCAGGACACTGGAATCACGTGATCTTCAGTGACGAGTCTAGATTTCTGGTCTATCGTCAAGATGGCCACGTCCGAGTGTGCAGACAAGTGCATGAAGCCTACAACGAATATTGTATAGTGCCAAGAGTCCAAGCTGGAGGTGGTGGGGTGACCGTTTGGGCTGCTTTTCATGCAGGGGGCAAAACTGACCTGGTTGTTCTGAATGGAAACCTGAACCAGTTCAAGCACAGGGCCATTCTGGAAGAAACATTGCTTCCATTTGTTCGTGCAGCCTTTCGAGGAAACTTTGTCTTCCAAGATGACAATGCACGGCCTCATCGTGCTCGCATGATCCAACACTTTCTTGCTGACCGTGGTGTCGAGCATATGGAGTAGCCGGCCATGTCCCCGGATATGAATCCGATAGAGAACTTGTGGGCAGAATTAACGCGTCAAATCGACAACTTGGACCAGCAGCCTGCCTCTGTGCGTGAATTGAAGAAGGCTATTGTAACTGCATGGCAAGTGATTCCTGTCCAAACCTTGGCAAATCTCGTGAACAGCATGCCTCAACGTGTACGCGCTCTCCTGAATGCTCGTGTGGGTTACACGAAGTACTGAACTGTAGTTTTACTGTCCGTAATGCCAGTCGTAATTAGGTTTACTCTCCATGAAATGGAGAGTAACCTATTATTACTGCTAGAGTTTTCCTTATTATTATTATTCTTCCGCCCTATTTTGCACCTCCGCAAACTTCATGATTAATGTTCTCAGCAACCGCTGGTCGGATTGACAGGAAACTCCAAGGGCCTCTCACTCACTCACCGCAGGCAGGTTGGTGGCCTTTCCGTCTTCTACCGACTCCTCTCTGGCCTTGCCCCCCCAGCTCTCTCTGGGCTCTGTCCCGCAAATATTCCTACAGGTCGCACAAGATCTGCCTGCAACCCTGTTATGGTTAAACTGCCAAAATCAAGACTCTCTGCTCACCTTCACTCCTTCATTCCTCTTTTCTCCCGCCTCTGGAACAAACTCCCTCACTCTCTTCAATCCCACTCCACCCTCCAAGTCTTTAAAACAGCTGTTCACCACCATCTCTTATCTTCCCCCATCCAAAACCTTGATCTTTTCTACCCCCGCTAATTTCTCCCCAATTCCACTTTTTTGAAATACCAACTTCTGTCCAGGAAGTCCTTGTGCTTTATACTTTTTCCTCCCCCCCCCCCCTTCCCATGCCTACTCCCCCCGGGCCCTCTCCCTTACACACATCTCCCTGCTCTCGGATGTTGTGTTTGTGTGCTTCCCCATCTCTCCCCATCTTGTCTTCCGCTCCCTCTTTTTGGGTATTTTGTTTGTCTGGTTGATTTGTTTGTGAAGTAAATGTTAGCTCTTTCACGAGCCTCGATTCAGTATACAAAAAAAAATAAAAAATAAAAAATCGTCAAATGTACCTGTCCGTACATTTTATCACTCCACCTGTGACATAAATCCTGTTATTGACTTCTTGCTGTGACAGACAATCAGTGACATGGTTCTTTTAACAAAGAAATCACCGAAGCATAAAATAAACTCACCAGATTGATATACTGAGTTCAGAAAGTAAACCCAAGGCAAGTAAAAAAAAATATTCCATATTAAATGCCAAGTCTGTATATATATATATATATGTGTACAGTATATATATATATATATATATATATACATATATATATATATATATATATATACATATATATATATATATACATATATATATATACATAATTTTATATATATATGTATATATATATATATATATATATATATATATATATATATATATATATATATATGTATATATATATATATATATATATACTGTACACATATATATATATATACAGACTTGGCATTTAATATGGAATATTTTTTTTTATATATATATATTGCTACGTTTGTAGGGGGTAGGTAATACCTTAGTCCAGGTAGAATGCATAGGTCGTGTGCTCCGACTGCCGTGAAGAAGAAGAAACCTCGATGTATCATAAGTAGGAAATTTGTGTAGACCACATGTCGGGTAAGCTTGTATCTTCGTCCCCATGAGAGGGGTGGGGTTTGTTAATTAGCGAGGGATTATGGGTAAATTAATCCCCTGTATATAATTGCCTCTGTAATATTTTCCTGTGGTCCTTATGACACCGCACTACACAGCATGGCCAAGCCAAGCAATCGACACCATAATTAATGACACTGATTAAAAACCAACCGGAAACCAGGTATTGAACACTACCGCTGGTGCTGTCGCCGGGACATCACCACCTCAATCAGGCTGGGCCGTGGAGCCATGCCCTGAATAGCAGTGATTGGTCTGGGATTTGATTGGCACAAGTACTGGTAAAATGGAACTCGCTGATCGGAGCGGACACAGAGACATCGTGAGATGACGTCAGGGCCTTGAATATAAAGGAACGTTCGGCCGACATTTCATTCTTCTCGTTCTGGATCCCATGGCGAACGGTCGCTTATTGCTCTTGCACAAGGAAGATTCATCACGAACGGTCGTAAGGAACTGCGGACCGAGAACTGCGGTTTGCCGCGCAAGAATGGCGAGTGCACGGGCGCAGCCTGCTCGCTGCGCTCTCGACGATGCCAGGAGTGAGCGGACATGCGACGAGGCCTAGTTCGCGCCAACGAGTGCATTTCCCCGCCAAGGACGGAAGGGGGTTTTGACGATTCCTGACGAGATTCAAGAGCCGATTTGAGCTCAGTGCCACAAACTACACAGACTTATTTTCAGTTATATTTCCTTTTGTCTGTATTCGGGTCTGTATGGGAGTGCTCCAATTAGGAATACTAGGGCATTGCCCGTACTATATCTATATCTAAAATTATATCCCCCCCCTCTATTTACATGAAATGGTTTGGTCCAAAGCGAACGGCTTGCGAGTACGGTGACAATCCCCCCCCTCTATTTACATGCAATGGTTTGGTCCAAAGCGAACGGCTTCCGGAGTTTGGTAAAGAAATCGCCATCGCGTGCACAAACGCGCAGGAAAGCGAATGAATCGCAAATTCGGTTTTATTAGTTTTAAAACATAGTTTAACGCCAACATAGTTTGCAAACGTGAAATAAATGAATACGCTCTCAAATGTGCCATCCGAGGCAGAGTGTGTCCTCCACGTTCGGCACACGCGATCGTTCGCTGCTCTCTGATTGGTTGAATCGTTTTTTGGACATAGCTCGGTAAGTAATTGTCCGATTAATATGAAACCTTGAAAAGGCACATCCTCGGGTCCCCAGCAATATACCTGGCAAGTTAAAAGTATATCGGACCCGTGGTTGTCGAGAAACAGCGGTCACAGACAAACAGACGTACAAACGTACAGACGTACAAACGTACAGAGATTACTGGAATTATAGATAGATAGTTTTATCATGCATTATTTTGTATCCTGTTGGGAGGGGGGTGGGGGGGAGGAGGGGGGGCAGGAGAGGAAAGGGGTTCATATATATGCTGGTGGGTGAATGTGGCGTTCATCACGTTTCTGAGTTAAGTGTGATGCCAATCAGGAAGAAGAAGAAGCCGTACTACCAACTTCATACATTTCCGGAATTGTTTGATTTATTGGTATTCAAATGTCTGGTGATTGTTTTGTATTTATTTATGCGAATGTGTACTTGTATATAACTGACATTCATTTTAAAAGGCTTAGGCACTATTGAGCGATTATATATGTATATATATATATATATATTTTTTTTTTTTTTTAATACTCCAAAAAAACTAACTTTTGTTTTTTTCAAAAAAAAAAATTTATATATATTTTTGCCTAAAACACTCCCAGGCACTCACGAATACAACAACAACAACATGCATTTTAAGGCCATTTTCCCTGCTAGAGCGGGGGTTAGCCTTGCGGTCCCCATGACAATCTTCTCCATTTTGCCCTATTTTCTGCATCTCCCCTTGTTAACCCCCTTGCCCGCATTTCTTCTTCCACCATCTTTAGCCAAGTCTTTCTCGGTCTTCCCCGTCCTCTACTTCCTTCTACATTAACTTCCATCACTCTTCTCAACCAGTCACTTTCATCCTTCCTCAATACATGACCAAACCATCTCAACCTGTTCCTCTTCACAGCATCAATCACAGGCAATATTCCCATCAACTTTCGCAATTCATCATTTGTCTTCCTCTCTCTCAACGATACTCCGCACATCCATCGAACCATTCGCATTTCCACCCTTTCCAGCATTCGTTGCTGCTCTACGTTCATTACCCATGTCTCGCTCCCATAAATCATAACACTTCTCACACATGCAGCATACACCTTTCCCTTCAGCTTCAGCGACACTCTCCTCCTCATCAGCACGCCACTCAGTTCCCGAAACTTCTTCCATGCACATCTCACTCGAGCAACCGTTGCCGAGTCTGATCCACCTTCTCCATTCAGCATGTCTCCTAGGTAGCAAAATGTTTTCACACCTTCCAGCTTCACGCCGTCTCCAAGATCCAACTCAACATTTCCTCCATCTGCAGCTCCCTCTGTGCACACCTTACATTTGAATGTAGCTGCCACACTGGTAAATGACCCTCTCAGACCACTACATTTTTGATGAACCCACTCAGCACACATTGTACATTGAATGGAGTTCACTCCGACACCCTTCCTGCACACAGCACACGGCCACTTCCCAGTTCTTTCCACGTCACCACATGCTTTACCACTTGCCATCACCTTTGTCTTTCCGATATTCACCTTCAGACCTTTTGTCTCCATACATTCCTTCCACTTGTTCATCTTTTCCTTCAGTCCATCCATACTTTCCGCAATCAACACCAGATCATCTGCATACAACAACTCCCACGGTAAACCCTCCTTTACGTTCTGAGCCAGCACCTCCATCACAGCTACAAATAGTAGTGGACTTAGTACCGACCCCTGATGCACTCCAACCTTCACCTCAAACTCACCACTGTTCCCGTCCTTCGTCCTTACAGCTGTGCGCGCTCTTTTGTACATTGCCATCACTACTCTGATCAACCATTCCTCCACTCCTAACTTCCTCAATGCCCATGTCAATACTTTGCGCGGAACCCTATCGAATGCTTTCTCCAGATCAACAAACCCAAAAAACAACTTCTTCCTCTTATCCATGTACTTCTCCTGCAACTGCCTCACAATGAAAAGCGCATCTGTCGTTCCTCTTCCTGGCATAAATCCAAACTGCATTTCGTCGATCTTCACTTTCTTCCTTATCCCCTCTCCAACACCCTTTCCAATACCTTCATTCCATGCTCCAATAACTTTATCGCTCGGTACGAGCCACACTCCAAAGGGTCACCTTTCCCCTTGTATAGAGGGACGAGGGTACTCAGTTCCCAATCCACTGGAATGCGGCCTTCTTTCACCACCAGATTACAGATCTCTGTCATTCTCTTCACACCCCAACTTCCTGCTGCCTTCAACATATCTCCCACAACTCCCGTCGGCCCTCCCGCTTTTCCACTCTTCATTGCTTTTATCGCTTCCTCAACTTCCTTCTCAGTTATCTTCTCTGCCGGTCCTAAAACTGGGTTACTCTCTATGTTGCCATCCCATTCATTCTCTGTATTCAACAGCATTTCCATATATCTTTTCCATCTTCCTTTAATTCCATCTGGGTCGACAACGATTTGTCCCACTTCATCCTTCAAGCAACTCACCCCCATCACATCACACCTCTCTTTCGCGATGTGCTTCGCAATCCTGAATACTGCTTTCTGACCCTCTTCTGAATCCAAGCGTTCTCCGAACATTTTCCTACATGCCTCCTGCGCCTTTGCTACCTCTTTCTTTGCAGCCTTCCTGGCTGCCTTATAACTTTCATGCTCTGCTGTTTCTGCTCCCGTACCCTTCACCTTCTGCCACTCTTTGAACGTCTTCCTCTTCTCGTCAATCCTCTTTCCAACTTCAACATCCCACCACCATGTTTCCGAGTGCCTCGGTGGTCCTTTTGTCCATCCACATACCTCACCAACGGCTCCCAACAGACTAGCTTTCATTGACATCCAACCACTTTCAAGCTCAACCACATCATCCTCTACCCTACTCAGCCTCTCTTTTAATGCCTCCCTTACTGTCACCTCTTTCAACCTCCACACCTTCATTCTCGGTTGGTACTTCAACCGCCGAGCTCTCCTCGCACCTTTCACCCTTATGTCGCAGACAACCAACTGGTGCTGTGAAACAGCCTCCTCCCCCGGGATCACCTTTGTGTCCCGGAGGTGCCCCCTATCTCGCCTACGCACCATCAGGTAGTCAACGGTTGTCGTCGACCCACCTGACGTGTATGTAACAAGCTTATTGTCCTCTTTCTGGAACTGAGTATTACAAATCAACAAATCAGCTCCATCAGCAAACTCCAAAATCCTTTAACCTTCTCCATTTCTCACACCATATCCGTAACCCCCATGAACTCCCTCAAAACCATCCATACTCCTTCCCACATGTCCATTCAGGTCTCCTCCCACCACAACAACTTCCTCATCTTTCACTTTTTCCATCAGCTTCTCTATCGCACACCAGAACTTGTCCTTCTCTTCATCGCTTCGACCAACCTGCGGAGCATATCCTGAGATGACGTTCACCAAGAGCTTTCCAATCATCATTTTCACCATCATCAACCTATCACTCACTCTAGTCACACTCACCACACTGTCTACAAACTCCTCAGAAAACAGGACACCAACACCATTCACGCCCTCCAGGCACCCTTGCCACACAAACTTGTATTTCTGTCCCTGCCTACCCTTCACCATTCTCACACCACTTCCCTTCCATCTCGTCTCTTGCACACAATATATGTCCACTCTTCTTCTGACCAATACTTCCACCACTTCTCCTGATCTCCCTGTCATTGTCCCTACATTCCATGTCCCAAACCTCAGAAACCGATCTCCACTTCGGGCTGCACCCTGCCCATATGTAGTTGTAATTGTCATGGTTCTCTTTTTTGAGGCAATGTTTTTATGGCCGGATGCCCTTCCTGACGCCAACCCTCTTAGTCGTCTCTTACGACACGCAGGGATACGGTGTACCTATTCTGACCAGGGTACACACTGGGAAACGTTTAAAACATGGAAAATCTGGGGGGGGCGGGGGGGGGCGTCAGCATCACGGCTGCGGTTTAAACATATTCCAACAATATCCAAACAGAACCATGAAAATGAACTCACGGCACTCACGAATGAACCCCTATATTTTCCTGTGGTCCTTATGACCGCTCACGAGGCATATATATATATATATATATATATATATATATATATATATATATATATATATATATATATATATATATATATATATATATATATATATATATATATATATATATATATATATATATATATATATGTATATATATATATATATATATATATATATATATATATATATATATATATATATATATATATATATATATATACATACATACATATATATATATATATATATACATACATATATATATATATATACATACATACATATATATATATATATACACACATATATACAGTCACCCTGTATACATATATACATACATACTGAACATACATACATACATAAATAATATTCGTAATGACATGTATTGCTGCTCTCATGACCATAACAACAGACAAGGGATCAAAAATGACAAGAGAATGTTATTTGCTAGCAATGCAACAAGACGTATGTGAACACCCTGCATAGTTTTGGTTATCAGCCTGATTATATTACCCAGTGATTTATCCCTGCCTATCATTACTGTAATAAATAAAATATGTTTGAACCACATGAGGAATGGAAGAGATCATCATTTGCCAAATGGGGAATACGTGCAGGGAATGTTCTTGTTCGGGTTAAATATTTATTGTGCTATAATCAGCATGTAATGCGCTTGATGCTCCAACTATTTACTTATGTTTATAAAAATGAACATTCACATATTTTTGAGTGTGCTGTATGTTTGTTCTTTTTTAATTAGAAAGACTAGGTTCATTGAAGAGTGAGATGACAGAGGGTAAAACAGGAATGCACTGTCTTAAACCATAAACCAATATCTACCATATAAAACACAGTCAGTTTGTGTGTTTGTACACATGTCTGTCCCCCCTTCATAAGGGTACGTTTTGAAGGCCAATCTTTTAACACGAATGTGTGTTCACTACGGTCTATTTTTCAGGATAAAACAAATTCGAAAAACCATTTTGCATAAAAGAGTAATTATGTCTCTTCTATTGGAATTGTATATGGTGGCTTGCAAACTGAGCCTCAAGAGCGGGGTACAGAAACGTTTTTTTAAAATAATAATAAATACAAGGCACAGGGAGATGAAATGTGTTGCACGTGATGTGCAACGCGTGATAGTAAAACGAGTGTTCATTTATATTATGTCTGTAGGACATATAAAAAATCAAGAAGATATAAGCACACCTGATACAAGGCCAAGGCTTCAGACTTTAGCATGCTCACGAGGCAGCACCGTCAAATAAACTGCTCCAACCCATCATTTTTGATGGGCTTTTTACTATTCATTAAATAAATCACAAGGCTGTCTCTTCCGAAGTCATTAGTTAAGATGCATTTACGAAGTAGACATGCTCCCAAATGGCTGGCATGGAGTATCTTTTCCTCCGTCACCGAAGGTGGACAGAGCTTATGTTTTCACCCCAGTCTGTTTGTCTGTCTGTTTGTTACTTGGAAAATATTTTTTACCAAGTATGTTGACCTGTATAGAGTCTGTTTGTCTGTTTGTTTGTCACACAATTTTTGGCCACAGTTTTCAAGCAATCGTTCTGAAATTTTTTTAGTTGATGGAGGTGATCAGCCAAGGACAACAACACACATTTTTGGCGAGGATCCGAATCCGGATGCGGATGGAATTTTTTAAAGTGATTTGTCACTATTGAGAGAGAGGGTCAAAAAACGATACCCACGATATCTCAAAAAGTTGTGGACTGATTCAGAGGAAATTTGGTGAACAAGTCAGGTGTGTGGCAATGACGAATCTATTCTATTTTGGTGAAGAACCGAATCCAGAGTCAGATACGAGACTTCAAAAATAATTTTCTAAGTGATTCTTCACCACTGAGAGATGGGGCCAAATATATATATATATATATATATATATATATATATATATATATATATATATATATATATATATATATATATATATATATATATATATATATATATATATATATATATATATTATATATATATATATATATATATATATATATATATATATATATATATATATATATATATATTATATATATATATATATATATATATATATATATATATATATATATATATATATAGTGGACAAGTTATGATAAAACTAGGTGGATGAGTTGGTTAGGTGACAATAACAAGCCGATTAGATTTTGGTTCAGGTCTGGATGCAGATCTGGCTTATCAGTGGATACAAAATGTGAACTGTTCAGACTAGTGGAAGTATGCAATCTACCAAGTGTCGCTCTATGAGTGATTTTAAATTTGTCTGTCTGTGAACAGGTTATCCCAAAAAATTTATGGACGAATTCGGATGAAACTTTGTGGACAGGTTGGGTGTGTGACAAGGACAAATAGATTCGATTTTGGTTCAGATCCGGATGCAGATCCGACGTATCAGTGGGATGCAAAATGTAAAGTGTTCAGCCTGGTGGAGCCTGGCGCCCTACCGAGTGTTGTTCGAGTTACTTATTCATTTATCTGACAGTGACATCACAAGAGGCTCAGTGAGAAAGGAAAATCTCCTAACATGGAATATTGTGCTCAAGATGCCAGGCCAATGTGTTTGCTATTTCGGCCTGTAGGGAATTGTCTAACTTGTATCCTCAGAATATTTCTGAAACTTCACAGGAAAAAAAAAAAAATATGATCGACTCTACAACTGCGGTAAAGAAAATCAAAATGCAGATGGAAATTGCCGCAACATACTCTACCAAAAAGGCAACAAAAGATAAACAATTGTGTACTGTATTATAATTTAAGTATATGAGGTTTAAAAAAAAGTTACTTCACTATCAGGCATCACAATGTTGCACAATCAGAAAACACAATTTTAAAGTTGGATAAAAAATTTACGTTGGTTTATATCTTCCAATACATAAAATGACATTCTACATACAGGTGTATGAATTTTTAAAGAGCTTAAATAAAATATCTCTAGCGAAGCACTGTGGGCTGGCAAGGTAATTCATTTGCAAGTGTGCTGTCAAATATTGGATTACTGTTGCCGAGATAAGCCGACAATCTTATGTTGCACCAGCAAGTGGAGCTATATCTCAGAATATGCACTCCCATGGACGAGCATGGAAAGTCGGCTGTTCTGCCCACGTCCTATTTATGGTCAGTAAATACCTCATAGTATATCTTATAAAAAAGAGCAGGTGTTCTGTTATAGCAGGTGTAAGGTGTAAGTGTAACAATAACAGGTGTAAAGAGCAGGTGTAACAATAACTGTTAAATACTTTGGTAAAACATAACGCTCAACTGATTCTTCAATGAGAGCTACAAACATTATCTATCTTCTATGTACTATCTATCTATCTTCTTCTTCTTCTTCTTCTTCTTCTTCTTCTTCTTTTATTGGTTTACGAGTTATCAAGTGACCACTATATTCGTCATGTGTGTGCGTCTGTCTGTGTGTGTGTCTGTCTGTCCGCAGCATAACTACCCGATGACATCATCCGATCTTGATGAAACTTGGGTGGGAGGTTGATGTCACGATCTAGTTGTGTCCTGCCTAGAGTGGGCGTATTGCGCCCATTGTGGGCGGAGCCAAGCCCGAAAAAGATGTATTTTTAGGGGGTAATCGAGTTCAAGCTACATCTTCTCCGAGGGGTTTGGTGGAATCTGACAGGGGTTTCGATATTTGGTTAGGCCAATGTCATGTGTCTAGCCCCACGGAGCTCGATCTTTCATTATTATTATTATTATTATTATTTATTTTTTTTCATTTCATTTTTCACCGAATTTTCGGTATTGTGTAGCTAACTACCTCATAACTGATTATACATTATTTTCTATCTCATTTCAAGGTCAGTAACCTTCGTTTTGACATTTCCAGGCCTGACCTGTCCGGGCCTGTTTCGGTTATAGTCCGTCCTTTGTCATTGAATACCGCTCGCTCATGAACCATCGTCGTCTCCTGACTTGTTAATTTTATTATTATTATTTATTATTATTATTATTTAATATATATTTTTATATTTTATATATATAAAAGAAAGTTTTTGTTTGTTTGTTTGTTTGTCTGCACCCGCTAATCTGCTGAACGGTAAAAGATAGGAGGAAGCCTTTGAAACTAAAAATGTCGGGACGGGCCCCGAAAAGGTTATTGGCTAGGTGGCGAGGCCGGTCGAGGCCGCCTCGGCCGGGCTGGGCCCATTTCGCAATTAAAAGCTGAGCTGAATTATAGTAGTCAATCTTCTACAGCCACGAATAAAAGCTGAATTATAGTAGCAAGTTCATTCAAAAAGAACTCGGGCAACGCCGGGTGCATTTGGCTAGTTATTTCATAAAATCGTTACCATCATACAATAATTTGCATTTATTACCTGTGCGAGTCAGCACACTTCACCAAGATGGCCTCCAAAACTGGTCGCAGTAAGCGCTGGAGGCGCGCTCTCTGGGTGAGACTCTGGCAGAATGCATATACCAGCAAAGCACGTAGCGTTTTCTGTAGGGAATAAAAGCATGAAGGAACTAGAACAACACTCCAATGCCAGAATGAAGAGTTTATGTTTGTATTCCACTGATAGGCCGGATCTGCATCCAGACCTGAACCAAAATCTAATCAGCTTGTTCTTGTCACCTAACCAACTCATCCACCAAGTTTTGACATAATCAATCGACAACTTTTTGAAATATGCTATACATTGTTTTTGGTCCCATCTATCAATGGTGAAGAATCACCTCAAAAAATAAATAAATTCTCATATCTGGATTCGGATCCGGATCTTCATCAAAATCGAATCAATTTGGCCTCGTCACATGCCCAACCTGTCCACCTAGTTTCGTCCAAATCCTTCCAAAACATTTTGAGATATCCTGCTATATATCACTTTGGGCCTTATCTCTCAAAGGTGAAGAATCACTTAAAATATTCTAGTATCCGGATCCGGACCTTCACCAAAATCGAATCAGTTTGTCTGTGTCACGCACCCAACCTGCTCAGCAAATTTTGGCTGAATCTGTCAGTCATGTTTTGAGATAGCATGCTCACAGACAGAGACAGACACACAATAGTGAAAACATCCTCCGTCCCCGTTCGGTGGCAGAGGTAATAAACAAATAATAAGTAAATTTATTGAAAAATAAAAGTGTTTGTTGTTTGCAAAAATCCAATTGTGTTTGTAAAGCATAGCTGACTAGACCATGTCGTTCTCTCGTATATATAAATTAGAGAAACTATTTGAACCGGATTGTGCAATCTAACCACTAGATTCCCTTGGAAATGAATGAAGCATAGAGGACTACAAAAACAGCTCAGTTGACCCCTCTTCATCAACCTTTGGGGCCTGGTGGGCCAAACATAAGGATTACTAACTAGCCTCTCTGAATGGGTGGTACTGGTCCGCATCATTAGACCAGTTGAACAATGGATTTTATCAACTAAAAATTGAAAAGCGTGTGTACATATATTGCCATGGGTGCGCATGATGTTTGAGCATTAGCCCTTTGTAAGAGGCTCTGCTTCCCTTTTGTCATTAAAAAAAACAGAACAGAAGCAGGGATGTGACATCGTTTTTTGCTTCACTTATACTTTTCTTGGGGAAAGATCCTGGATTCTGTTATCACCACTCAATGTGCCAAGGGAAATGGACCAAAACAGGCCTGGCAGCCATAAACTGACCATCCATGTGATGCGCTGAACCATGAATGGGAGCAGAAATTGTGTGTGCCTCAGCGCAATCGACGCAACCTCACAGCTCGGCAACAAGCTCAGTTATTATTCATTGCAAGGCTGGAAAACAGCCCTGGCTCGCACATCCATTAGATGGGCATTTCTAGCTCAAATGAGCACAATATGAAGATGTGAAAATTTTCTTCCTGGTAGTGGGCATTTCTAGCTCAAATGAGCACAATATGAAGATGTTAAAATTTTCTTCCTGGTAGTTGTGAAGGGTCACTGAGAACAAGCTTTAAAATGCAGGACCGATTCAAGTGGATCATGGGTGAAAGGTCTTGATTAAATACATACGCGTAAGGGATCAAATGTAGGATATCTGGGTCCTAGGGGTACAGAGCTTGTCCCTTTCTTCCTCTATGCTATGGTCTAGAATTTTTTTCTGTCGAAAAGTATTGTTTTACTGGATGTGTCATGCATGATCGAGGCTGCCTGGTGTTGGCTTAACGGTTAGGGTGTCTGGCTTGAGATCTTAGGGTCCTGAGCTCGAGCTCCTGCCATTCCATTCATTCAACAACAGTTGAGTTGACTCAGCTTGTCATCCTTCCGATGTTGTCAAAATGAGCACCAGCTGACTGGTAATAGGGGGGCGGGGGGGCATTGCATCTGCGGCACAGCCGCACCCCCAGAAAATGATGCAGCCAAGCAGCCACAGTCTGCCTCCGAACCACGACCACATTGATCGAGGCTCATAGTAGAACTAAAGCAGAATGGAAGGCAATACAATGGAAAGGAGGAAATACTAACAGCAGAGCAGAAGTGAGAGTGATGCGAAAGGTGCAGTACAAGACCATGTGCGGATGAACACGCTGAATGAAGTACAGCAAGACGAGGGGGGGGGGGGGGGGGGGGGGGGGAGAAAAACAGGGATGAAAGAGAAAAGGAACAAACCAATTGACAACTAACAAATCCCCCTCCATCCCCTCCCTCACCTCAAATGGCCACACGGCTGACTCCGCACGTGAAAAAGCTGAATGCCTCAACTCTGTGTTTGCCTCTAAATCTTGTGTCCAAAACCCATCCCTCTCTGTACCCACCGTACCCAGTCATACCCAGTTGCTCCTAGACTCTGTGTCCTTTCCTCCTGACAAGGTGGAAAAGTTTCTGTCAACCCTCGACTGATTCTGCAACTGGACCTGACGGCATCAGCCCACAGGTCCTAAAATCCTGTTCTTCCGCTCTTTCACTCCCTCTCTCTGTTCTCTTCTCCCTCTCTTTTGCTCAAGGTCATCTTCCATCTGCTTGGAAATCTGCCAACATCACCGCTTTGCACAAAAAAGGTGCAAGAACAGATCCCAGCAACTACAGACCAATCAGCCTTCTCCAAATTATCAGCAAAGTCATGGAATCCATCATTGCTTCAGATATGAAATCTTTCCTCTTCTCCAATGGCTTGATCTCTGATCATCAATTTGGTTTCAGACCTGGACACTCTACTCTGGACATGCTGCTTCTGCTTTCTCAACAATGGATGGAGGTCCTCAATGCCAAACAGGAAATTAGAGCAGTCTCCCTTGACATATCACGTGCCTTCGATACGGTCTGGCACCCCGCTCTGCTCACCAAACTCTCCTCTTTTGGTATCCATGGAAATCTCCACGCATGGCTGGCGGACTTCCTCTCTAGTCATAGTCAACGTGTGGCCCTGAATGGGTTTCTCTCATCTCCTCTTCCTATTCAGGCTGGAGTTCCCCAAGGCAGTGTTCTGGGCCTTGTGCTTTTTCTGGTCTTCATCAATGATCTCTCTGACTCTCTTGAAAATCCTCTCTATCTCTTTGCTGATGACTCTACTCTCTGTCGCTCCATTCTTCATCCCTCAGATCGGCAGTCTGCAGCCTCCTCACTCTCTGCAGACCTGGACAAAATCACACACTGGGCAAACAAGTGGAACATGTCTTTCAATCCTGACAAATCTCACACTCTTACGATGTCTCTCCGAAAAGACCGACTGGACAACCCTCCCATCCACTTTCTGAATAATCCTCTCCAAGAAGTTCTGTCACTCAAGCTTTTGGGTCTCACTATCTGCCATGATCTTTCCTGGGAAAACCACATTTCAAATCTGCCCTCCAAAGCCAGTCGCCGACTGGGCATCCTCCGTCGTGCGAAGTCCTTCCTTGGCACACATGAGCTCCTCACCACGTACAAGGCTTTCATCCACAGCTCAATGGAATACTGCTCTCCCCTCTGGGCTGGTGCTCCTGCCTCACACCTAGCTCGTCTTCACGCTGTTGAAACCAAAGCATTCAGAATCATTGGAATCTCCCGCGATGAAGCTAACTCCAAGGGCCTCTCACTCACTCACCACAGGCAGGTTGGTGGTCTTTCCGTCTTCTGCCGACTCCTCTCTGGCCTTGCCCCCCCAGCTCTTTCTGGGCTCTGTCCCGCAAATATTCCTACAGGTCGCACAATATCTGCCTGCAACCCTCTTATGGTTAAACTGCCAAAATCAAGACTCTCTGCTCACCTTCACTCCTTCATTCCTCTTTTCTCCCGCCTCTGGAACAAACTCCCTCACTCTCTTCAATCCCACTCCACCCTCCAGGTCTTTAAAACAGCTGTTCACCACCATCTCTTATCTTCCCCCATCCAAAACCTTGATATTTTCTACCCCCGCTAATTTCACCCCAATTCCACTTTCTTGAAATACCAACTTCTGTCCTGGAAGTCCTTGGTGTTCTTGTGTTTTGTACTTCTCCCTCCCCCCCCCCCCCTTCCCATGCCTCCTCCCCCCGGGCCCTCTCCCTTCCACGCATCTCCCTGCTCTCGGATGTTGTGTTTGTGTGCTTCCTCATCTCTCCCCATCTTGTCTTCCGCTCCCTCTTTTTATATGTTTTGTTTGTCTGGTTGATTTGTTTGTGAGATAAATGTTAGCTCTTTACGAGCCTCGATTCAGTATACCAAAAAAAAAAAAAAAAAAAGAGGTGAGGAAGAGGGGGAAATCAGAATAACCTGGAAAAAGGGAGTGATTGGAAATGGATTCATTTGGGGTAGAAGATGCCATGAGTAAACACTTCATTTTTCTGCATATTACGTATTTCTTTCCATTGTTTATCCATTTAATGTACACTAGAATTTTGACATTTACCATCCTGTTTTTATTCATTCGTTTGGGTTTAAGTGTTTCTTTGCTTGTTTGAACATGGGAGAACATGGGAGAATAGAGTTCTATTGACCCCAAGGAATGCGTGGGCATAAGAATATTCCAGAGTATAATCCTTAGGCAGTTTCATATTTCAATCACTGCGGGTCCAGTGATTCATGGATACAATAATGTAAGTTAATTGGACCTTGGCAGGAATAGTTTGCCTGGACTTTAGGGCAACGATAAAGTTTAAATTATAAAAAATTTCCGTATAGTTCCACGCTCGACGCTTTTTTCTAGTTCGTTTTGTTTTCCTTTCTGATTTAAGTGGAATAACAGAAACTTGTTGTAAATGTGCTTCAATCAATAATGTGGTCAATGGGTCAAAAATAAATCCTGATGAAGGAAAGTTTCTCAACTTTTGACTCCGTGTCTGATTTTGTATTTATATTCCTTATTTTGAACGTCTATCGCCGAGTTTATGTTTACATCTTTTTCCTGCTTTTTTTGCATTTTGTTGGCTTACAAGCTTTTTTTTTTTGGGGGATACAAGGTCGAGGCTCATGTAAGAGCTCTCGCAAGCTGTAAGAGATGTAAGAGCTGTAAGAGCTCTCGCAGCCTCTCGCACGTGCCAATGGCGGGAGAACATAAAACTAACAAGTCCAGCTAACATTGATCACAAAAAAGACAAACTGACACATAAAACATATGATAAAGGGAGTGGGAGAACAAGTTTGAGAGCAAGGACATCAGGAGATCTGTGGGAGGGAGAGGGCTTGGGGGGAAGGAGGCATGGGAAGGGGGAGGGGGGGGGGGTGGGAGAGGTAAAAAAAACACGAGTAAAGTAAAAAAGCTTAACCAACTATTTATTTATAAAGGACGAGGAGAGGTGCCCAGTGTTGCCCGGTGCTGTTCTAATATTGTTGGCATTTTGAATAAAATTTTAATAATAAAATTGAGGATTTGTTTTGAAAAAAAAAAAATTCAAATTATTTTTTGTGGGGGCTTATAACACTTCCCTACACCCACTAAAGGATATTTTAATATTATTAACTTTCACATTTCTCCAAAGGCTTAGGCCCAACTTTTTTTTTTTCAATTATTTTTTTGCCCAAGCTACTCTCTGGCACCCAGTGATGAACCTCTGGAAGTTTGATGAAGTTCTGTTTGTTTGACGAAGAAAATGGCGACACACAGACAGACAAACATCCTTCTTATTGTATAGATTGTATTGAACAGAAAATTGGTTTGCTTGGGTGTTCACCTGTATGACAACATGTAACTATTGATAATATGGAGTATAATAAGAGTTGAAGAATCAATACAGATATCTTTCTTTAGACACATCAAAAATTACAGATACATGCATCACTCATTTATGGTAACAGAGTAACTTCAGAACTTCAAAATTAATTTTGAAAAAGGGATTATCTACATAAAAAGGTGAATTTTTGATTACACCACCCATGCAGTAGAATATCTCCTCCAAATTTATTTTGCCTTTCTCTCCTCTCTTCTCCAAATTCCCTTTCTCCTTGCATTTATCATTTTCTTCTTGAAATCCAAACATATGTAGATTGCCATAAAATGCAATGTGATTCACTCAAAGTCTTTGACGCAAATCGTCAACAATAATGGAAGTTGACAACAATCAGGTTTATAGATTGAAGGTACAGCAAAAGGTAAACTGACCAATGCAGCAACGTAGACCCGGTAGACAGGGTCAGCGCAGACCATAGACAAAATGCAGCAGCAGCACTCAGACACTGAATCAGCTGAGCGTTCACCGGATCCACCAGATGCACCATCGTTCCCATTTCCCAGCTGGACTCCTGCACCTGCTGCTGCAGCTCCTGCTACCTGGGGAGCTGGACCTGGACTTCCAAGCTCCCCATTGACAAGTAGTAATGCGCCAGTGACCTCATGTGCTAAGCGCCTCATCGCAGCCTCTCGCACGTGCCAATGGCGGGAGAACAGAAAACTAACAAGTTCAACCCCAAATACCTGAAGGAGAGGAATGACAAAGCTCAGAGAATATTTACATACTTGGAAGGTAAGAATTAATGATATGCAACCAAGGTAAATGAAAACATGCCATTCAAGAAATTCACCTTGAGAGAGATGGAAGTGATCTAAGAACAATTAAATTTAAAAAAAGACAGGAAGATTGAACGGCAAAAGCCTGTTCCAATTTGTACCCGGATCCAGGGCTCAGCAATTCCTCTGTAGGCCGCTGGGACAGGCTGGACGCCATAGCTGAGCAAAACTGCGTCATTCTCTGGCCGCCTCGTACCCACAGAGCCGATGCTCAGGTTAGTTGCTGGGACAGCTGCTGCTCCGTCTGTCGCTCCAGCCGGATCAAAGCTGTGGTGGTTTGCCGATTATTCGATTTACGTTCGAGATCCATCAAATTTAAAATAGTTGCAATTGTATTGTCAAGACGCCGGGAATTCCAGCGACAGCAAAGCCCTGATTCTTAGGGTTCAGCATTCTAAAGACAGCAAACTCTTAAGTCAAATGGGTACATTACGGAAGACATTTCTGTTAACGTATATTAATCTTAACGAGGATTCACGACATTAACTAATTAATTGTTACAATTTATTTAACAAAATGTAGCTGAGTATATGTGCAAACCTTATCTATATATTTACAGTTGTGGCCAAAAATATAGGCACCCTTGCACTTTTTTCAAATAATGCACCATTTCTTCCAGTAAATTGTTGAAATTAAAAAATACTAGGGCATGCCCGTACTATATATATGCCCGTACTATATATATATCTAAAATTATATCCCCCCCCTCTATTTACATGAAATGGTTTGGTCCATTCGCAACGCCAAAGCGAACGGCGAACGGCTTGCGAGTACGGTGACAATCCCCCCCCTCTATTTACATGAAATGGTTTGGTCCATTCGCAACGACCACAGAACCCCCCCCCCCCCTCTATTTACATGAAATGGTTTGGCCCATTCGCAACGCCAAAGCGAACGGCGAACGGCTAAATCGCCATAGCTCGCCCGTACGTGGGTGCCCGTTCCTTGCCAAAAAAAAAAAAAAACGCTACCCGTACGCTCTACCCCGCCCGTACGCCCGTAAACAAAAAAAACAACGCTCTTCGCTTCCGCCCTTCGCTCTGACTGAATTGGGAGAAATAATGCGCATAAGAAATCGAGAAATTATTATTTTCTCCGGAAGAAATCGAATTACGAACCATAATGGCGCAGGCTCTCGGGCTCGCAACAACGCGTCCTGTGATTGGCTGCCGGAAGTGAAGTCTTCACTGTCGCAAATGTGAAGCGATGAATACGATGAATCGCAAATTAGTTTTTATTAGTTTTAAAACATAGTTTAACGGCAACATAGTTTGCCGACGGGAAATAAATGAATACGCTCTCAAATGTGCCATCCGAGGCAGAGTGTGTTCGCCACGTTCGGCACACGTGATAGCTCGCTGCTCTCTGATTGGTTGAATCGTTTTTTGGACATAGCTCGGTAACTACTTCTGCGATTAATTTAAAACCTTGAAAAGGCACATCCTCGGGTCCCCAGCAATATACCTGGCAAGTTTCAAGTATATCGGACCGGTAGTTGTCGAGAAACAGCGGTCACAGACAAACAAACACACACACACACAGACACACACACACACACACACACACACACACACACACACACAGAGATTACTGGAATTATAGATAGATTTTGGTATCCACATTTGTATTTCTTTGGTTTGCAGTGGAACAAAACAAAAAAAGCTGAAAAAAAATCACAAAATCTTAGCTTATTCCACACAGAAATCCAAAAATGGCCCGGACAATGTTATTGGCACCTTTGAGAAGTTGTTAGAAATAATTAGATTTCAAGCAGGTGATTCTCCTTTACCTTGGAATTGAACTCACCTGTGGTGAGTTGCAGGTGCCTGCAATATAAAAACTCACGCATTCAACCAGTTTGAATAGAAAAAAGGAGTCGTTCTGCTGTTTTGTGTCACTGTGCGTATCGCAACGAGCAATCTTACTATGATTCACCAAATGTCCGTCCGTCTGTCCGTTCAAAGGTACCGCAAAAACGGCTGAACCGATCACAACGATATTTTGGGTGGGTATTCGTGGGACCCCTTGGAGTAAAATAGGCTATATTGTTTTTGCAATTTTTCCAAGTTTTCCCATTTTCCAATTTTCCAGTTTTTCCAAACGATGGAATAATATTTACCGATATGAACAGTGATGTGGCTTTTGTTGAAATTCTACAAATACTGTTTAGATTTTGATGAGAATTATGAACCTGCAGCGAATCCGGAAGTGGACAGATGGCGGCAATGCGCGGCTTTGATAATATCCAAATACAGCCGTCATTCAATCGTAATGTTAAATCGTTAAACGTTAATCGTTTTGTTAAAGCATCAATTGATGATTGGAATTGAGTGAATACAATTATGATTTTGAATTCGTAATTGTGTTCACCCAAACGTATGGAACTTCACATCAGGATTTAAATATTTGTTTATGTCACGAATGTTGTTAAAAGTTTATTTTTTATATTAATGTTATTTAATTTGCGATTGGAGTTATGCTGCTTGGAATGAAAAAAGAGATATCGAGTTCAAGTGAATGATGGAATGCCGTGATGGTTTCTACTTTCTAAACGTGAATTTGCAGATCTCCACATGCAGATTCTCCATTGACTGGGTATGGAACAAACGCACCCGTTTGTTTGCGATCAGGTACGTTTTTCGTGGAAGTCCTTCACAAACTCGCTGTCCATGTCTGATGTGCGACTGAAGGTGCTACAGTAATGTGGAATTGATTGGTTTTATGCTTTAGCATTTGCCGTTTCTGCATTGTCTGTTTGCTTCTGGCCTCCCACCCGTGCATAGCACGGGTACCTCACTAGTACAGTCACGTGAAAAAGTAAGTACACCCCATGTAAAGTTTTGACTTTTTCAACATATTTCAACATACAGCTATTTGATTTTCATTTCAACAATATTGACAGACAAAGGTGATATAATATAACAAATATCATGAAACATTTACATTTTGTAGTCCATTGTATAATATAAATAAACATAAATGCAAATTTCGCATGTGGAAAAAGTAAGTACACCCCTACATTTATCACTACTTCAAATACCAAAAATTAGAATCAGGTGCACCAGCTCAGGTGCAAATGATGAGCACATCATTGGAGAGGATCTTGGAGGAACCTGTCTTATTTAAACTTCAGACATTTAGTTTGGTTTGCTCTTTGTTGTTGAAGTGTGCGGTGTCACCATGCCGAGATCAAAAGAGCTCTCTGATGCCTTCAGAAAGAAGGTTATAGATGCCTTCGAGTCTGGGAAGGGATTTTAAAAGATCTCTAAACAATTTGAAATCAATCATTCGACTGTCCGGAAGATCATCTACAAGTGGAGAAGATTCCAAACAACTGCCAACTTGTTCAGGCCAGGCCGCCCCAGCAAGTTCAGCCTGAGAGCAGACCGCAAGATGCTGAAAGAAGTCTCTAAGAACCCCAGAATGTCATCACGGGACCTACAGGTAGCTCTTGCCACTGTTGATGTCAAAGTGCACGAGTCTACCATTAGAAAACGGCTGCACAAATTTGATCTACATAGGAGGTGTGCCAGGAGGAAACCTTTGCTGTCCAGAAAGAACATCAGGGCAACACTAAAGTTTGCCAATGAACACGTAGGCAAAGACCAGCACTTCTGGAACAATGTCCTCTGGACAGATGAGTCAAAGGTAGAGCTATTTGGCCACAGTACCAGAAGACATGTTTGGCGAAAACCAAAGACAGCATTTGACCACAAGAACCTGATACCAATTGTAAAGCATGGTGGTGGAAATATTATGGTTTGGGGCAGCTTTGCTGCATCAGGGCCTGGGCAGCTCACTATCATATAATCCACTATGAATTCTTCATTGTACCAGAGGGTGCTTGAGGATAATGTGAGGCCATCTGTCGGAAAGTTGAAGCTCAACCAAAGGTGGACCTTGCAACATGACAATGACCCTAAACATACCAGTAAATCCACCAAGGAATGGCTGAAAAGAAAGAAATGGAGGGTTCTGGAATGGCCAAGTCAAAGCCCGGATCTAAATCCCATCGAGATGTTGTGGGGGGATTTGAACCGAGCTGTGCATGCAATAAACCCCTCAAACATCACACAGCTGAAAGAATTCTGCATGGAGGAGTGGGCAAAAATTTCTCCCAGTCGATGTCAGAGACTGGAAGAAAGTTATAAGAAACGCCTACTTGAGGTTGTTTCGGCCAAAGGACACCAGGGTTCATACATATATATGACCTGTACACTGAGCCTTATAATTGCTGGAGGAGTTAAGGAATAAAATGGCACATTCCTCTTATGCATGCCAGGTGTTGGCCTAGTGGTTAGGGTGCCGGTTTGGAATCCGAGCATCCTGTGTTCATAATCCTGGTCAATCACTGAATTAACACCAGGAGGGTTGACTCAGCCTCTCATCTGTCTGAGGTGGGCAAATCGAGTACCAGTTCACTGGTAATTCCCTGTGTGTTGCAAGAGGCAGCTAACAGGGTTGGCGGCAGGAAGGGCATCCGGCCATAAACATTGCTTCAAAAAGGGGACCACGGTGCCCAAAAAAAGGCCAACCCCCGCTCTGCAGGGGAAAATGGCCTCTAAAGATGGGTCTTTTCTATCTTCTTTATTCCTCTTATGCATTTTTTCGTTAACGAGAGCAGTGTGTAAAATTGCCATTGATTTGATCAAAATCCATCCCTTTCCGTATTCTTCATACTGGGAGTGTGCAATTATCAAAATACGGTTGTTCCTAAAACCTCAGGACCCTGATTTTCTCATCTTACAAGAAGGGCTCAATCGTAATCTTTACTCAACTTTGAACAAATGCAAAAATATATTAAATAATTCGCATAGTGAATGATATTTTTTCCTATTTGGCGATCACTGCTCAGGTAAAAGTTCAGTCCTACCTTGGAAATTCATTTGCTTTCCATTTTGAACGGCAGAGAGGGCAGATTAGAGCTTCATGATTCCTCCTGCACTCCTCAGCCCCTGTGCAGATGCATGTACACACCCTTAACGAAGCACATCATCAATTAGAGACCACACCATCATCAATTACATAGGTTTCAGCTCATTAGGTTCAGTACAGTGGTGGATCCAAAGCATAAATAGCTGCTCAATCCAGAAGGCAGTATATTTACCACAAACTCAAAAAACAAAAAACACACACACACACACACACACACACACACACACACACACACACACACACACACACACACACACACACACACACACACACACACACACACACACACACACACACACACACCTACCTTAGGTAGCCGGTAGCACATAACAATGCAAGCCCTTATTACTGTGACATCTTCCACAAATAGCATACTCTACTATTACTTCTGTAATTGCAAAAGGAAGTTTACGATTTGTTCAATTTCCTTTATCAATGGTGCATGTTCTGCAAGCAATATCTCGGGAAATATCGAAAGAGACAATGAGGGCAATCAGAATTGTAAGTGTCATGCAGTTTCTCAGCTTTCAATTCAACGTCACTTACTGCTGGCAATGCAGGATGTGTTCTTCTGATCAGGCATGACCCTGATTATTAGTCCCCCACCGGTGTACACCGGAGGGGACTATAGGTTTGCACGCCGTCCCTCCGTCTGTCTGTCAGTCCGTCAGTCCGTCCATCACGCAGAGAGCAGTTTTCCGGACTTTTTTTCTAAACTCTTAAAGCTAATGATTTCAAACTTGGCACAAGGTTTCCTCATGATAAGTTAGAGGTCAAGTTCGACCTTCACGACGTTTTGATCATTTTTGACAAAGTTATGGGACTTTGAACTTTGAGAATTCTGATAATTCTGATGATCCTTAACTCAGTGCCATTTAAAGTTTTAATTTCCTTTAAAAACCATTTTCTCTGCAATAATTGGACCGATTGAGATCAAATTTTCACCGTAGGGGGGAATCGGTCTGTAGAATATTTTAATGGTAATTATGACGTCACAGCTCACGTGGCTCGGCCGCCATATTGTTTTTCGTGAAAACACGAAAACCCCTTTTTCTCTGCAACAGCTGAACAGATCGAGGCCAAACTTTGCAGGCAGAATCGCATACCCATGACGAACAAAAATGTCGGTGGGCATGACGTCATGCATCACATGGTTTCAGAGTTATGACGTTTTTAAGCATAAACCTTTAAAACCGAGCTCCTCCCTCATTTTTGATCCAATCGAGGGGAAACTTCACAGATCTGTTCAGCACGTCAGTCGACTAAAATGTCCTTTTGGAATTTCCGATAGGGCACGTGGTTTGGCAGATATCGGTAATTAAACGAAAATATTTTTAAAATGTATATCTCTTGTTTATTCAGGAGTTCTCCTCAAGCCGCACCGTGCGCCCTCAGCCTCATCTGCGAACGTCAAAAGCACGATACGGCGCACGCTTTCCGGAGGGGTGGAGCCAAGCCGAGCAACATATATATACACATCGATCATTGATCGTGAACCGAAAAATATAATAAATTACTGATATTTAGCGACTCGAAAGGTTCTTTATCAAAAACTTATTTTGTCGTGCTTCTGCTGACCTGTCTGCAAGGTGTATAAATCGAAGTCCCGAGTGCGAATCACAGGTGAGCCCGTCCTGAGGTAATTAGCGATTGGGAACGATTCAAAACTTGTGGGTGAATAACCCTTGGTAATTTCCCCAACAGTTTTTCGGACGACAGACTGCCGGTAGGGGACATGTATTGCAGCGCAGGTCAGGTGTGTGACACTGACGAGGACGAAATGATTAGATTTTGGTGAAGATCCAGAACTGGAGCTGCATCCGAGAATTTTTGAAGTGATTCTTCACCATTGCGAGATATTTTATTTTTTTGCATACAACATCGAGGCTCGTGTAAGAGCTAACATCAATCACAAAAAATACAAACGGACACACAAAACATACAATAAAGGGAGCAGGAGACAAGATGGGAAGAGAGAGGGAAGCACACAAGTACAACAGCAGAGAACAGGGACATCGGGAGATCTGTGGGAGGGAGAGGGCTTGGGGGGAGGAGGCATAGGAAGGTGTGGGGAGGGGGGAAGATCCCAAAAATAAAATAGCACAATATATCAAAAAGTTGTGGGCGAGTTATGACAAACCTAGGTAGATGAGTTGGCTAGATGACAAGAATAAACAATTAGATTTTGGTTAATGCTCCATTTCAGAGCCAGCCGATCAGTGGGATACAAAAAGTAAACTGTTCAGCCTGGCGGAGGTATGCGCTCTACCAAGTGCCATTCTAGTTATATATGGAACTAGCGGAGCAAAGCCGTCGCTTGACTGATGGACCAATTAGTCGTCCTGTTTGCCAAAGTAAATTTACCTGTGTGAAGACTGCTTTAAGATCAGCGTTGCACGGGTAAAAAAAAAGAAAAGGGAATTGTAATATCCTTTGCCCCCACCACCAGGTGGCGCTACATGGTACACATTTGCATGAAGAGTTTATGCTCCCCCTACCCTCCCCACACCCCTGTGTGAGGCCGCAGTCATGTAGCCTATGTTACTCCCCACACAAAGTTGTACTTGGACCCCGAGTTTGGAGTTTGTAACTTAAAATATGTGGCCGGCCGTGGTGGGGGGGGGGGGGGGGGGGAGAGGGAGAGAGGGAGAGAGGGAGAGAGGGAGAGAGGGAGAGAGGGAGAGAGAGAATTGAATTTGCAACACCATTTATTTCACAAAAACACACCAGGTCAAGTTACATTTTTACAGGAGAGAAAAAAATAGAAAAAAGCAACAGTTCTTAATGTTATTATTAAAAAGAAAAGTACAAATTCGATTCATTCACAACACATAACATTAATACACCATTTGCACTCAAAGAGTTTGACATTTTCATTCGCCACATAATAATCAAACTCTAACCTTATTCTTGCAGACACCAGCCCTTTAAACATAGGAACAACATCAAACCCATGCCCATTATCAATTTTAATTTTCCTCGATTTATATATTGAATATTTTGCTACAGCAGCTAAGAAGTTTATGAGAACACCAGAGTCCTTGCAGGAGGGTCTGAAAGATACACCAAAAATAAAAGAATGTCAAGTAAAAGGAAAAGTCAACTGATCAAAAAGGTGTGTGAGAATCGAGAAAAGAGGTATTAGTCTTTCGCATTACACATAGGCATGAAAGAGATCCTCCTTCTGTACACAGAAGGGGCATGCTACTGGCACTGAGCTGTCAAGGTGATGAACAAAGGTGTTCGTAGGGAGAGCCCAATGTGCTAGTCTCCACTGGATATCTGCGAGGAACCCGTAAATAGGTAGTTTGTACATATTAGGCCACAGTGGCGTGGCAGGAGACCCTGGCCCTAACCTTTCTGACCACAAGGCCACTCACGCCACTCCGGAGAAGGGTGATGCTTGGTTTTCTCGAAGGAGCTTGTGAATACCCGCCTTTGTTACCAAATGAAAATGAGATACAAGTTCATCATTCGACTGGAGAGCTGGGAGCACCTTAATTTCAGGGAAAGACAGCTGAAAATCCTCGACATTGTTTATACCTTCCCAGCCAATATTTAACTCCTTAAACTTCCTCTTGACGATGCGTATAATTTGGCTGACAATACGCACGGATCTTTAACCAAGAATGGTCGCCACCCTGCCAGCAGACATCCATTTTGTCCCAGATGTATCCCTCAGGTCACAAACTTTGCCAATTCCTCCTTGAGTAAATTTCCTAATCAAAGTCGGACTATGAGGAATGCATGGAAAAAACCCGTTGTTGAAAATAGGCTCTTGGATAAACATCCAGCAATTATAAGCCTCAAGGCAACGACGAACCCCAAAACCTTTCCAAACTCTCGGCAAACCCTGATAAAAAGTTGGGATTGAAACTAAGCTGACACGGTCAAGGTTCACCAGGAACAAGTGCCTATTATAACACAGGCCTCCCGCTTGTTGCAACAAGAAAAACTTAAATGAGCGCCAGGACAGCTCTTCAGCATACAACAGACGTTGCACAGACTGTAGGCGAAAAGCCATAAGCCGGGTGGACATATCCACAATTCCATGTCCACCCTCCTTCCGAGGATGGTACAGTATTTGCGGCCGAAGTCAGTGGTATCCATTCCAAAAGAAATTAACCAAGACCCGCTGGATGGCTGGTATCAACTCCTTGGGTGGCCGCAAGGCAATTAGTTTATGCCATAATCTTGCTGCTATCAAGTTATTTATAACAAGAGTGCGGCCTTTATAAGAAAGAGATCGCAGCAGTCCTTCCCATCGTTTCAACCGGTGTGTAATTTGTTCAATCACTCCTTCCCAGTTCTTCGTTTCTACTTCCTGGTTGCCGAGATAGACACCAAGATAGACACCCCATCTGTTTTCCACTCTAAATTATGTGGGAGTGACGGTGGCAGTGTTAAAGAAAGGTTATCTGAACCGCACCATAAGGCGACACTCTTGCCCCAATTTACTTCGGCGGAAGAGGCCACAGAGTAGTCTTTAAAGCAACGCTGCACCGCAGCAACACTACATGGGCCCTTAATCAGGATGCAAACATCATCAGCATAAGCTGTGACCACAAATCCTGAACCAAAAACGGCTCCCACATCCTGAGTTATTCGCTGCCTGATGGATGCTAAGAGTGGTTCAAGGGCAATTATATACAGAAGTCCAGAAAGGGGACAACCTTGACGGATACCCCGACAGAAAGGAAAAGGGGGACATAAACTGTTGTTTACTTTCATCATGCAGAAGGTGTTAGTGTATAACAGCTTAACATAGGAAATGAAAGTTTCGCCAAAACCCATCCGCTCCAGAACAGAAAACAAATATGTATGATCAACACGATCAAAAGCCTTTGTTTGGTCAAGAAACAACAACCCAAAACTGGCACGCAAGTACTTATTACAAGAAATAATATCCCTTATCAGAAAAATATTGTCATAAATTGACCTTCCTGGTACACAGTAGGTCTGGTCAGGGTGCACAATAGAGCTGATCACAGTTCCCAAACGGTTTGCTAAGGCCTTCGACAAAAGCTTGTAATCCGCACACAGCAATGAGACAGGCTGCCAGTTCTCGACTAGTTGAGTGTCCCCAGCCTTTGGCAACAGGCACATGACTGCTCTTCTGCAGGACAGGGGAAGCTCTCCAACATGAAGGTATTCATCAAATACCTCAAGCAGGTCAGGTCCCACAAGTTTCCAAAAAGTCTTATAGAACTCTCCGGGCAAACCATCAATCCCAGAGGCTTTACCATCCTTCAAGCTCCGCATAGCAGTTTCAAGTTCAGCAGCCGAAACTGACATGTTCAATGTGCGTTGCTGGTCTTCCTCAAGTCTTGGAAGCCCAGTAGTCAGCTCCTGCAAGGTCTCATTACTTATGCTCTGGGGGGAGTACAAGTTTGTATAAAAACCCTTCAAAACAGACTTAATCTCCTGTTTGGAGGTCACTATTGACCCATTAGCAGCACGTAGCCCATTAATCTGTTGTGATTTTTTGACAGAGTTCTCCAAACCAAACAAGGCCTTATTTGGCATATCCAACGTTAAATAAATCATTCTCATGTGTACCAGGGTGCCCATTGCTCGCTGCCGTACCAGTTCAGTCAACATTACCTTTTTAGTCCATAGCAGCCGGTCACCTGTAGTGTCTTTCCCAGCCGTATTAATGTTTTCCTCCAGGGCTGCAATTTCAGCCTTTAAAGAATCTGTTGGAACCCATCTGTGGATCGGTCCCATCGGCCGATGGGTCTGACCCATCTGTGGATGCACGAGAAATGACAATGCAGACCTATCGGCCGATGGGTCTGCGCCATCTGCGGATGTGTTGTTCACCTTGAAGGAATGTGTATGCATCATAATTCATCTCTGTTAAATTCTGTTTAACGTATTGTATCCGTATTCCGTAAATTGTATCCGTAATTGTATCCGTATTGTATCCGTAAATTCTGTTTAACGTATTGTATTGTTTGTGTTAAAAATCATCTCTGAATCTCATATCATTCAGCAGGTGGGTATTAAGTGACCAATACGCACTACCACCTGAGGCCAAAGGCAAATTAAAACCCAATGAAACCAGGTAATGGTCTGTGAAACCAGTTGGGAGTATCTGGGTTGTGGCCATCACATTTAGCATTGGCTTATTAACGTAGAATCTATCTAGCCTTGCCATTGATATCCTCCCATCATGGCATCTGCACCACGTATAGCACCGTGAAGTTGGGTGTTGCAACCTCCAAACATCTTTCAAATGCTGATTTTTGATGATGTTCTCCAAAATCCTCGTAGAAGCCGGATGGGGTTCATGACCGGTCCTGTCTACGGAAGGATTGATAGTGCAATTGAAATCACCAGCAATACAGATGAAAGCGGTTGTATCCAGTCCTTTTACAAAGTCATGCAGAGTGGAAAAGAACACTCTTCTTTCCATGGGCTCACTCGGTGCATATACGTTCACAATGATGATCCTTTGCGTGTTGCAATATAAATCCACCGCTATCAGATGTCCCTTATAAATTTCCTTGAAGACAATCTTCCGAGCAGGGATTCTATCACTCAAGGCGATGGCAACACCAGCTTTGGGTGTGGTAAAACCACTCAGCCACCACTGCCCTCGATAAAGTTTTCCCCATTCAGCAACCAGGGTGTTCGTAGCATGAGTCTTCTGTATCAGGATGATGTCGGCTTTCACCCTCTCCATCGCCTGAATTGTCTGAATTTTTCGTAAGGGGGTACAAACCCCATTGATATTCAGGGATGCGATACATATCTCTCGCAATGCCATTTACAAAGGTAACTCACCCTCTGCCTGCAATTCCTTATTCGCCTTTGTGACCGCTTTCCGAAGACGCTGAAATTGGGCCTCCGAAATTTCCATTGGGTCATTTCTTTGCAGGAGGGGTCTTGCAGCCCTGATGAAAGTTTTCACATCGGGAAAATGGTCTTTGATCACAACATAGCGTTGCCTAAACGTCTCGTTTAGGAACCTGATGACGTTTTCCTTGTTGCTTCCATCTGTTCTTCTCCCTGATTATCATTCACAGACACAAGGCTTTGAGCTTCCTCATCCAGCCCCCTCACCACATCAACGTTGAAACTCCTTTGTTGTGTGTCAGGAGCTGGCACACCTTCTGTGTCATCACCACTGCAGTCTTCTTGTTGCATCACCAGGGGCACATCTGTGGCACCACTGCTGCCTATTATAGGTCTGCTTGGACCATCATCCTTGGTCGTTTCAACCGGATGTGAGCAACAACCGTTGTCACTCAGGACCTGGGACTGCTCGTTGTCACAAGGGACAATGGTCCCATCATCACAACCAATACTGGTGCATTGATTTTCTTCAACAAGAGCGAGGGGTGAAGTCCTACTCTCCTCTGTTTCGTCACCACCCTGCCCAGCTTGCCGAGAATCATCAGGATAGTCTGAGATACTGTTTGTTTGTACGAGTATCACTTTGCTACCTTTGTCTTCCACCTCGGCGCTCAAAAAGGTACGTTTTAGGTTCCTCTTAGCCTCAGTGCCTTTCATCAATACCTCCTCAAAAACCATATTATCTTGAGGTTGCAGCCTCTTGTCCACATCGACTGGGTGCTCCCCTGCTGCACTAACCTCAGCAACACCACCACCACTTGCCACACCCTGGTCTTCTGGTGTGGATCTCTGTACCCCACCAGGCTCATGAACGGGGGGCACTGCATCAGTCACAGGGGGGGCCGACCCAGCTGCTGTAGCGTACGTCTTCTTGGCGTCTGGGCAATACTGCTTAGTGTGTCCGCGTGTGCTCCACATCCATAGCAGATCAAGGTCTCGGTCGCCATGAAGATTCTGTATTCATGCTCGCCCTACTTTAAAGGTGTGGGAGGTGCTCAACCTTTTAAAACAACAAAACAAAACCGTCTAAACGATTGTACGTGCTTCAACCTGCCGTTTCTCGTACGTAGAGGAACCCTAATGATTCGAGAGACGACAGTGCCAAACTCACCTAGCTTGTGTAGGATTTCCTCGTTACCTAGAAAAGGCCGAACATTGCTCAGAATGACTTTAACTGCCGGCGTGTCCACCGACGACACAGGAACAAACAGATCGTTTCCAAGGTCAAACCATTCTGCACAACAATGTCGGCCAGACTTATTTGTGAAACAAATACGACAATTTTGTGATTCATACGGGACGCGGCACGAATATTACTCATGTCGATCAAATCCCCAATCGCGAGCAAAATGTCATCCATTTCAACTCCCTCCGGCGGGACAAGGCACAGCCCGTGCTTACGCGATAAACCCTCATCGGTAACACGATCGGCAGGCTTTGGCTACTCCTATTAACCATATCGTCAAAGGAGAAACTAAGTGAAAGCAAATGAGATTTTGTATAATCCTAAAAAAAAAGAATAGAAAAAAATATATATCTATCTATAATTCCAGTAATCTCTGTGTGTATGTATGTTTGTTTGTCTGTGACCGCTGTTTCTCGACAACCACGGTCCGATATACTTTAAACTTGCCAGGTATATTGCTGGGGACCCGAGGATGTGCCTTTTCAAGGTTTCATATTAATCGGACAAGTAGTTACCGAGCTATGTCCAAAAAACGATTCAACCAATCAGAGAGCAGCGAGCTATCACGTGTGCCGAACGTGCCGAACAGACTCTGCCTCGGACGGCACATTTGAGAGCGTATTCATTTATTTCACGTTGGCAAACTATGTTGGCGTTAAACTATGTTTAAAACTAATTAAAACTAATTGCGATTCTTTCGCTTTCCTGCGCGTTTGTGCACGCTATGGCGATTTCTTTACCAAACTCCGCAAGCCGTTCGCTTTGACCAAACCATTTCATGTAAATAGAGGGGGGGGGATATAATTTTAGATATATATATAGTACGGGCATGCCCTAGTATATTAATACCTAAAAACGAAAGCACGGTTTAAACCACGTTAGGAAAAAAACGTGGTTTAAACAAACCCTCACCGTTGCTGGCTCTCCTCTCTGTCTCGAAGGAGGGGAAAAAGAGGGACAGGTGGTAACGAAGCAGGAAGGAGGAAAAAGGTCAACAGACATGACAAAAGTACAAAAGGAAAAAAAAAAAAAAAAGAAAGGAAAGGGAAAGGTAAAAAGGGAGGTGGGGAGAGGACGAAAACAACACGAGACAGGAGCGACAACACACAAACACGAGCACACGCCATCTTGCCACACCCAACAACAAACGGCCAGCAGGGGAGAGAGAGAGGGAGAGGGAGAGAGAGAGAGAGAGAGAGAGAGACAGAGAGAGAGACACAGAGAGAGACACAGAGAGAGACACAGAGAGAGAGAGAGAGAGAGAGAGAGAGAGAGAGAGAGAGAGAGAGAGAGAGAGAGAGAGAGAGAGAGAGAGAGACACAGAGAGAGACACACACAGAGAGAGAGAGAGAGAAGAGAGAGAGAGAGAGAGAGAGAGAGAGAGAGAGACAGAGAGACAGAGAGAGAGAGGGAGAGAGAGAGAGAGAGAGAGAGAGAGAGAGAGAGAGAGAGAGTTTTACATCCTTTTATAACAAAAATATCAAAAAGTATATACTGTAAAAGTATAAATAAAACCATTTCACAAATCATTTCACAAATTGTAAAAACAAGCAAAACCATTTTAAAGGGACATTTACATGAAGACCATTAATACATCAAGAAAAGAACAAGAAAATAATAAAGTGTTTTGCTCCTCACAAAAAAACATATCATGTTCGAGGAGTGATCAATCTGTGATCAACACACCATTTTGCACAGAGCAAAGCGCATTATTTAATGCCCATATGCTTTTAAAGATCAGTACTTTATCCATGGATGTATAGAAACAAAATTCCATTTTAATACGGGCAAATACAAGTCTTTAAAACAGGCCGGAAGGTTATCTGCACATCTTAAAGGATTTTCAATTTGCATTTTTCTCGTGCGATATATTGATTTCTTTGCCATGGCAACGAGAATGTTCGCTAGAACCACTTCTATTGGGTGTGTGTTGGAGACAAAGCCAAAATAAAAGAATTCAAAGTAAAGTTTAAAGAAAGCTTCGTGCACATTTCATGAAGCAAAACAAATAAAGGAATCAAGCATGCACATTCAACATAAGCATGTGACAAGTCTCAAGAGCACCACAGAAGGGACAATGGCCAGATATTTCAGGAGAAAAAACATGTAAGAGCTTATTAGTGGGTAATATCCAATGTGCCAACCTCCACGACAGGTCGGCAGTTTTCTTTGGAATAAGTATATGATAATAGGCTTTCAGTTAGGTTGGAAGGGGTATTCTGTCGGCAAGCAATTGTGCCACTTCCTCAACTGCCACGTTCCGAAGGAGGGCCGGATTGCTTTGACGCAGGCCTGGTATATAACATGATTTTCCAGACCTGCAGATTCAAAACGTATTTTTGGTAAATATTTTATTATTGTTCCAGAATTCATTACAGTGGGGGTGAGTTCTAAATTGGGAAACAGAGGCTTGGCTCACAAACAATTGGGCCATCACCAGTGCGAGAAGATTGCTCCCAGTGCACCTTAACTTTCGGTACACGTTAAGTATTTCACATAGCACAGCAGATATTATGCGGTTAGACCACATGCCAACTTATTCGCAAGTGCTGCAGCACTTAACCATCTCCTAGTCTCAATCATTAGATCAGCAACGCTGTGGACACCGTTCTGAACAAAATAATCAACAAGGAGCGTTCCGTTCTTATTCTTTTGAAAAGAG
>NC_136262.1:128094205-128177274 GCF_964187855.1 Myxine glutinosa | reverse complement strand
TATTAAAATCAAACACCCAGGAAAACTGCGTTCAGATATTATGTACAAAAAGTAATATAAGGGTTTATTAGGAAAAGTAAAGCCAGTGAAAAAGCCCGCCGGTAAATCTAATAACTCTAATAAACCTAAATCGGGACGTCCCCACACGACTGACAGCAAACACAAACGAGGGAGATTAATCACGAAAATAACACGTCCCGTCGTTCAAAATATACGCGGAGATCGGGCTTATCTGTCTTTGTCGTCTTGTATTGTTGGTGTCCAGCACCGCTCCTTCCGGCCCGATCGCACACCACGAGGCCCCTCGCTCCAAGCACCACGCGTCCGACGCAGGCCAGCGGCTCCACTTGACCAGGGACAGGAAGGACTCCTTTCAACTCCACTCGACTCGACGCGGGAGTGCTGGCAGCCAAGTGCCAACGAACTGCTCAGTGCCAACTGGGTGTGCTCTCGTGTGTCTCCTGCGACTCCCTACAACCCGAACTGCACTCGAACTGCGACTGGAATGGCGTGTCCTCTCCAACTCTCCACCACCGCTCAACTCTCTGGTGCCTGCCTGCGTCTCCCAGTGCCTGCCACGAACTCAACTCAACTGCCCGCGTCTGCTCAGAGAGACTCAACAACTCCTGAAATGGCGTCCGACCGTCGCCTATATTGGTGGCCGATGACGTCACATTGCGCACTCCTCAGCCAATCAAAGCCTCCCGCGACTCCTGACATCTCCCCCGTTACGCGACCCTGCGGTCCTGGCATAACACGTGCCGGCCAGGTTTGTAGGCCTTTGGAGGTGTACACGGTGGCGGCCAATCATGGCGGTGTTTTTGACCTGGTTTCCTGTCAATTTAATACGAAGTCCTTGTCAGGGAAAGGGGATTATTTAATGTTGCGCTAAGGACCTAACTAATGTTTATGTGGTTTGCAGTGCCATAAAGGACAAAGGTTTGATTACTAGGTGATACTCACAGGGGCGTTACCTTTAATCCCTCACTATTTAACACTCGAATCTCCAGGTAGATCCACACTCATACATCTTACCCCGACAACCGCCTGAACATCAATAACTTATTACATGTAGAGTCCCTGTCACGACAGCCGAATACCTACCTATTCAGATCTACCTAGCTCTAGATGTTGCATTACCAAATTCATAACACAGCCCCCCCCCTGGAACCGTAGCTCCTGCAAGGTTCACCGCAGGGCTACCATTCCAGCCTTAACACTTACTGTCACACACTTAATTAACCTATGAAATAAATCAGGAAGGGCTGTGGGAAGTGAGTCGGACTACCTACCTACACTTCCTTAACATGCTGAACCCCTTAACCATCATGCAAGTATGTACATCTTCTTCGTTGTTCCTGTGGAGGGAGGAAACAACAACACACAACACTAACTTAACCACAAAACTTAACCATCTTTCCAAAACTCAAAACTCTAACCTTTGTACATACCCCGGTCTACAGACCGCGTCCCCCGGTGGATGCCACAAGACACAACCTTACCTGCGGGGCCATCCCCAATGCATCCCACTAAATTTCCACGGGCCCTGTCCAGATGTTACAGGTGAGTGACACGGCTCGGTGGATTTCGCCCACATTCATGCAACACAGACCCCTTAACCACTCATTCTCATTCCATAGGTCATCAAGGCATTTCAAAAATCAACAAAGCACTTATTCCCAATACACCCCCTGCAGGACCATGGCATTGATGTCATTCACGTGTGTGGGCATTCCTCAACTAGGCAGCGGGGAGGTACCGCACAAAAAGATGGTGGGGGCGCATCAGGCTGTGGTGCCCGCAGTCCCAAAAACAAGTCAACCGACTTACAAGTTCATTGCCCCCCCCCCCCCTTTACCTCTTGGCCCCATGACAGCCCAACAGCCCCTTTCCGCCGTTACCTCGCCGGTGAGGGTCTCCACACACACCAGGCTCCTTTGCCTCCTGCTTTCACGCAGCAACACGGGTCACCGGGGGACTTCCTCACCCCGCGGCGCCCAACCAGACCCTCCACCGACGAGCTCCAATTTCCAGTTACCACCGGCTGCCAGGGGTAATTGCCGCAGAGGGGGGCCCGCAGGCATCGCTCCTCAGAGCTTGCTCTGTACCTGCGGACACACACACCTTCCCCACCCACAAGACCCCAAAACACACTTCCTCCCCCGCTGCCATTCAATTCTCCACACAACTCAGCACAATTCAGTACAATTCATAGATGGTGTAAAAGGTGTTACAAGGCTTGCCATGGCCTGCTACATGTGAAATTCCCCCATTCACAGTTCGAATCATTGAATCCTTACACATTTCCATTAGCACATTTCCAAAAAGCACAATTATCGCCCCTCATTATCTCCAATAATCATCACTCACTCTCCAGGTTCCACTCTCACGACCACATCAAAACACGTAACCACAATACAAAAACATACGCCACCCACAAGACACTGTGGCTCCCATTCCATCCCCTCACCGGCCATGTCATCACTCGCTCTCACCTCCCAACTCCAAATTACATGTCCCCACTTTCCCAAAGCAAATCCTGAAGCCTGGGACAGTACTCCTCAAAGCACTCACCTTAAGTGCAGGTAGTTGCAGGTTGGTCAGGTTCAAGGGTGTCATCCACCACTACAATTCCCAAAATTTCACATTGGGCCTACCAAATACTTCCAAATTTCTCTTTTGTCCCCACTACACTGGCAGGTATGTGGATCCGCATCCAACGGTGATCATCACTACACAACTACCTATGGCCACGACAGCTCTGCACCTCTACCGTGCAAGGGTCACCGGGACAAGGTGAGCAGTCAAAACGCCAACATGGCCCATGAGTGTCCATAAGGGTGCGACCCACCATCCATCCTTCGGCCCCCCCTGCGAGGAACACAGCTGCAGCAGCCCCAGCTGGCCAATGTGGTGAGCACTTGCTGCCAAAACACACACTACCGCACACACAACCTCGGCCCTGGGGGGCACGGTCGCAGTGCGTGGCATCCCTACAGCCACGTCCCCTGCACCTCCCCATCATCCCCCAGTCCGACTACAGAACTGCAGCCCCCCCGGTGCTCACCCACACTTGACCACACCAAGGTCCAGTCAACAGCCATGCTCCACCACAGGGGACCCACCCAGAAGACATGGTCCACACACCTCGGACACGCACAGCACCACGTTGACCCTCAGGCTACACAACTACATCCCCATCATCCCGCGTCCCAAATATCAGCACAGTTGCCCCCGCAACCAGTTGAAAGCTGTGTCTTGCTACCCTATTAATTTCATCACAGCCTCCAACACTTTGGTCTACACACCTGGATCAATAATGGCGTCACTGTACAGTGTCCACCATGGCATTTCAAAATCCACCCTTAAATTTCCATCTAACCCACAGATTACCCATGCCAAACATTTGTCACATTTTACTAACCTCACCAAAGAAGGATGCTTTGCCATACACATGCCAGCCGAGCATGGCCCATATGCTCGGCTCGTTCTAGTTTCCCGCACACTCTACCTCTATTGGCCCAGGCGGAGGTGGTGGTCCTCTGTCTGGCATCTGTGGACCTACTGGGGGCCCCCTCCTTTCTGGACTGCGAAGCCTGTCAGGAGGTGGGGGCCCATATGGTTGCCGACAATTCCTCTGACTGTGCCCTCTTCTCCCACATCTAAAACAAGTCCCCAAGAACGGACCCCTCTGGTAGCCAGGTGGAGCCCCCCTTTCTCCCGGCCCAGCCCGATAAAAATCAGGCCGTCCTGATGGCCAACCTGGACCACCCTGTCGTGACTCGCTCCCTGCAATTTGTCCCCCCATCAAATTTGTCAGCTGGCGGCTGATTCCCCTTAACATTCGCCCGATGTCATCCTCTGGCTTTTCCCGATCCCGCACCTCGGTCTGCCGTACCGTCACAGGTGCCCTCTCCGATGCGCGGTTCGACCTTCTCAAAAAGGTCAGTCTCGCCGCGCATTCCGCTGCCCGGTGCACCGTGGGTGGGTCCTGTAACTCCACCAACGTCCGGACCTCAGGATCAGGGAGAGCCGCCATAAATTTTTCTATCGCCAGCTTGTCCCACGCCTGTGCTGGTAGGTCCCTGTATGCTATCCTCACAGACTGGTATATATCCTGGGCCAGCTCCTGCAACGTCTCATTAGGCTTTTGCCTGCGATGCAGCAGCTGTGCCCTGACCAGGTCGCACCTTGCGCCTGTCCCGTACCTGTTATTTAAGGCCTCACAAATGGCCTTGCTGGTCAATATTCCCTCTGGGACTACGTTCAACACGTCGGCGGCTGACCCCCGCAGTGTCGCCACCAGATTCCCCATGCGCTCCCGCTCTCCCCAACCATTGAGCTGAGACACGCACTCAAATTGTGTCAGGAAAGCCTCGAGGCTCCCTGATCCGTCAAAATGTACGAGGGGGATTGTCTTTCCAGAGACTCTATTCCCCGATTCCTCTCTGTCCAAATCCAGTCCGGGGCCAAAACACCCCCCCAACTGGGTATTCCGTTTCGGAGCCTCTGGTGTCCAAATGTGGCTCGTGGTGAGGGTCTCCTGGGTCACTTTAATCTGGTCCTGAAGATGTTTAACCGACCTACTCACCTCTTCCTTCAGGCTCTCTTGAACCCGACCAACCTCCTTCTTGATGGTATTGTCCCAGATCTCCAGTCGCTCCTGCATAAAATCACTCACCCTTTCATTATCCATTAGTGGCCCCCACAGGCCTTTCTCAATTAACCCTTGCTCCTGCTCTTTTATGCGGGTTTCCAACCCCCTCACCTCCTCGGCCAATTTGCCCCCCTGCCGGTTGAGCAGTCCCCATTCCTCACTCTGCTGTAGCATTCTGGCATCCACCCGGCCCCGATAGCCTTCCAGGTCCCCATTTGCTTTATCAATTCGAGCATTTGTGGCACCAATCTGACCCTCCAACTTTTCCCCCATTTGGACAGCCTGCGTCACGCCCTCCTCTATTTTTGACATTAATTCTTCCCGTTTCAATTCAATTTCCACCCCTATGGCTTTTTCCATCTCCCCCATTTGAGTTTCTACTTTACCCTCAAATTTCCCCAGTCTGTCCGTAATTTGGTTTTGCACTCTCCCTTCTATGCCATCAATTCGTTCCCCCAGCTGCTGTGCCATTTCCCCAATTTTTCCTTCCAATTGTTCATTCCTTTCCTTTATTTCATTCCTCCATTCCTTCCCCTGGGACTCCATTTTATTTTCCAACCCACTTTTCATTTGTCCCATTTGTTCCTCCAATCGATCACTCATTCCCTTCATTCCTTCCCGACATTCCTTCCCCTGGGACTCCATTTTATTTTCCAGCCCGTCAATTTTTCGAAGCAATTGACCCAACATCTGGTCGGTTGTCGGGGCCGTTCCTACTGCTCCCGACTCCCCGGTGGGGGAGGGGGATAAGTTGGTGCTCGGGACGAGGGAGGTTCCAAGGCTCACCTCTGCATCTAATTCCCCTATTTCCGGCTCACTCCCGACGCTGACGGAGGCCTCGCTGCGCACCTCCATTTCGTCGACCTCCGACATCCGCTTTTCGGAAGGTCGTTCCCCGCGCGCGTATTTATTTCAATTCCAAAAACACAATTTAAATTTGACGAAGACGCGATATCGCGCTCCGTATGCCCAATTGATTATTAAATTTCTCCGCCTCGCCTATCCAAATTTTGCGTTCGAACGTCGGACGCAATGTACGCCCGACCGTGTCGATGTCTCGCCGCGGACAAAAAAAAGAATTTGTCCGACGGGTTCAAATCCCACTCCTGACACCACTTGTCGCGTAACCGTGATTAACACCACAGTTACGGATGACCAAATTGCGAGACTTTAACTCCCGAGGCGAAAACTCAATGGCGGATTCAAGTTCAACACAAACGCGCGGAAGGGCAGACGCAGCGAAGCTCCGCAGCCTTATCTATTAAAATCAAACACCCAGGAAAACTGCGTTCAGATATTATGTACAAAAAGTAATATAAGGGTTTATTAGGAAAAGTAAAGCCAGTGAAAAAGCCCGCCGGTAAATCTAATAACTCTAATAAACCTAAATCGGGACGTCCCCACACGACTGACAGCAAACACAAACGAGGGAGATTAATCACGAAAATAACACGTCCCGTCGTTCAAAATATACGCGGAGATCGGGCTTATCTGTCTTTGTCGTCTTGTATTGTTGGTGTCCAGCACCGCTCCTTCCGGCCCGATCGCACACCACGAGGCCCCTCGCTCCAAGCACCACGCGTCCGACGCAGGCCAGCGGCTCCACTTGACCAGGGACAGGAAGGACTCCTTTCAACTCCACTCGACTCGACGCGGGAGTGCTGGCAGCCAAGTGCCAACGAACTGCTCAGTGCCAACTGGGTGTGCTCTCGTGTGTCTCCTGCGACTCCCTACAACCCGAACTGCACTCGAACTGCGACTGGAATGGCGTGTCCTCTCCAACTCTCCACCACCGCTCAACTCTCTGGTGCCTGCCTGCGTCTCCCAGTGCCTGCCACGAACTCAACTCAACTGCCCGCGTCTGCTCAGAGAGACTCAACAACTCCTGAAATGGCGTCCGACCGTCGCCTATATTGGTGGCCGATGACGTCACATTGCGCACTCCTCAGCCAATCAAAGCCTCCCGCGACTCCTGACATCTCCCCCGTTACGCGACCCTGCGGTCCTGGCATAACACGTGCCGGCCAGGTTTGTAGGCCTTTGGAGGTGTACACGGTGGCGGCCAATCATGGCGGTGTTTTTGACCTGGTTTCCTGTCAATTTAATACGAAGTCCTTGTCAGGGAAAGGGGATTATTTAATGTTGCGCTAAGGACCTAACTAATGTTTATGTGGTTTGCAGTGCCATAAAGGACAAAGGTTTGATTACTAGGTGATACTCACAGGGGCGTTACCTTTAATCCCTCACTATTTAACACTCGAATCTCCAGGTAGATCCACACTCATACATCTTACCCCGACAACCGCCTGAACATCAATAACTTATTACATGTAGAGTCCCTGTCACGACAGCCGAATACCTACCTATTCAGATCTACCTAGCTCTAGATGTTGCATTACCAAATTCATAACAATATATATATACAGACTTGGCATTTAATATGGAATATTTTTTTTTTCTTGACTTGGGTTTACTTTCTGAACTCAGTATATCAATCTGGTGAGTTTCTTTTATCCTTCGGTGATGTCTTTGTTGAAAGAACCATGTCACTGATTGTCTTTCGCAGCAAGAAGTCAATAACAGGATTATATCACAGGTGGCGTGTCAAAATGTAAGGACAGGTACATTTGACGATTGGCTTCACAATCGGGTATATAAGGGTTGTTGCGTTCTGTATTAGTGGAAAACACCTGCTGCACGTCTACAAAAGTTATTGCCGCTTCCTCTGGAAATGGTCCGTCAACTTGACAATGCTGTTTGTCATGGAGTGGTGGCTTTACGAAATTCTGGCATGAAACAGCATACTATTGCTCGGCAGTATGGCATCACTCAAGGTCAGGTGTCAAAGATCCTGAAACGAAATGCTCAGAGGGGTGTCCCTCCTCCAATACCGAGGCCAGAACGTCCACGCAGAACCACAAGGAGAGATGATCGCCAGTTGCACCGGTTAGTCTGCAATGGCCGTACCAAGTCAGCTAATCGGCTTAGGGCTGAGTGGCAGCAACTGACAAATGTGCCTGTATCTAGAAGGCTAGTCAACCAACGACTGGTTCAAGCAGGCTATCGTGCCAGGCGTCCCCTGAGAAAGCCACGCCTGACCAGACAACACAGCCAGCGCCTATTGCAGTGGGCCGGAGAGCACCGTCAATGGCAGCCAGGACACTGGAGTCACGTGACCTTCAGTGACGAGTCTAGATTTCTGGTCTATCGTCAAGATGGCCGCGTCCGAGTGCGCAGACAAGTGCATGAAGCCCACAACGAAGATTGTATAGTGCCAAGAGTCCAAGCTGGAGGTGGTGGGGTGACCGTTTGGGCTGCTTTTCATGCAGGGGGCAAAACTGACCTGGTTGTTCTGAATGGAAACCTGAACCAGTTCAAGTACAGGGCCATTCTGGAAGAAACATTGCTTCCATTTGCTCGTGCAGCCTTTCGAGGAAACTTTGTCTTCCAAGATGACAATGCACGGCCTCATCTTGCTCGCATGATCCAACACTTTCTTGCTGACCGTGGTGTAGAGCATATGGAGTGGCCTGCCATGTCCCGGATATGAATCCGATAGAGAAATTGTGGGCAGAATTAACGCGTCAAATCGACAACTTGGACCAGCAGCCAACCTCTGTGCGTGAATTGCAGCAGACTATTGTTACTGCATGGCAAGCGATTCCTGTCCAAACCTTGGCAAATCTCGTGAACAGCATGCCTCGACGTGTACGTGCTCTCCTGAATGCTCGTGGGGGTTACACGAAGTACTGAACTGTAATTTTACTGTCCATAATCCCAGTCATAATTTAGCTTTTGTTGAAATTTTTTTTGGCTAATGTGCAAAATGAAGAGATACTTCTGGAAAACGTACAGAAGTTTAACACAGTACTGTCCGTGAATTGAGTTCGATATCAGTTTACATCACTTTCAAGGATCAATTTATTTGCTTTGAAATGTCAAATATGGTTTTTGATTCTTTTAAAGGTCACATTAACAAAATCTAGAATAATTTCAACATAATTCCAATTAACTTTGGTTCTAAGTCATCTTGAAAAGTAAGTTCACCCCCACAAATTAAATGCCCAGTCTGTATATATATATATATATATATATATATATATATATATATATATATATATATATATATATATATATATTGTTGCGGATATGGGATTTGCATCCATCCATATCCGCTTGTAAATATTCCCCTATTTCCTCAATACTTCCCAACTCTCCCCAATCCCCCATTCCCTAGTCCCATTTTCTGTAAACAACACTCTGTAGACCCGACCTCCCCCTATTTCCCCCATTAAATGTCGCATCCAGGTCCACCGCATTTCATGTAGACAACTATAGGACATCTTGCTAGTTATTCTTAGTCTATGTCAGTTTATGATTCGTTTCCATTAATTCTGACCCTTCGTTGCACCAGAATGTGACTGTATGGCACCGTTAGGAAGTTTAGGACCTCCCAATACCTCCCCGCAGCTCTTCCTCACAGTTCTCTTCAGCAGCAGCAACAACAACAACAACAACAACAACAACAACAACGAGCGCAGGGAGTGCACGTCCTCACTCCGGCTTGGTTGGTAGGAGTGGTGGGAGGGCACCAGGCCTTCCCAACGAGCCGCCATCGGACATGTGCTCGACGGGGTTACCCAACAGGGGCAGAACATGGCTCCCTGTCGGCTCCTCGTCAAGGGCGGAGCCCGGTAACCCCCGCACCCAATGGAAGCGGCGGACCAGCCCCAGTTGGGGCGGAACCAACCAGCCGAGGGCGTGTCACTCCCCGTTGAGCATGCGCAGTGAGAGAGAGGTGACGTCAGATGCGCACCTGAGCTTGGAGCAAGCAAGACGTACCCACCGAGCGCTGTGAGACCTCCCTGCATCTTTGGACCGTGCTTTATCCTGTCCCCGAGCCAAGGTGCACCTTGTGCCATCAACCTACCTGTCCATTCCTGCCATCAACCCCTGTGTGAGTCTACCTTGTCCGTTTGTCCGTGGTCTGTCTGGGATTTTTAAATAAGCCTGTATTTAAGTGCCCATCTCTTCTGTGTCTTTACCTCACTCTGCCTTGTAATCTACCCCTTTTCTCCACCACTGTAATTACACCCTCCTCCACAGGTCTTGAGAACTGTACCCCCTTGCGTTGTTTCATCTTTCCCAGTCGTCGTGTCCTTTCTATCATTGATTTAGCATAGCGCGATTTGGCCAACGTTATAATCGGGTGTAGTTTGTTAATGGTTCGAACTACGGGTTACTAAACCCGCTCGGTAACCTAAAACCGTAGCTTGAACGGCCGTCTCTTCCCTGTCTCACGACCGAGCGTTGCACTCAGGTCCCGGGAAGGCCATTCCGACTTTCTGGCCCGAATACCCTGGCGACGCTGCGGGCGGGAGGGAGCGTTGGGACGACCAGGAACGGAGAGTGGTTAGTAGAAGGAACGGCGGGTTAATCTCCGCAGGGCAACGAGGGAAGCCCTCTCCGGTTCCGTAACAATATATATATATATATATATATATATATATATATATATATGTGTGTATATATATATATGTGTGTATATATATATATATATATGTATGTATATATATATATATATGTGTGTATATATATATATACATGTGTGTATATATATATATATATATTTTTTTTTTTATTTTATTTTATATATATATATATATATATATATATATATATATATATATATATATATTTATATTTATATACTAGCCGAAAGCACCCGGCGTTGCCCGGGTTCCTTTTGAATGAATTTACTACTATAATTCAGCTTGCGGCCGTAGAAGATTGACTACTATAATTCAGCTCAGCTTTTAATTGTTTAATGTGCCCAGCCCGGCTGAAGCGGCCTCGACCGGCCATGCCACCTAGCCTATAACCTTCCTGGGGCCCGTTCCGACATTTTTAGTTCTTTTTGAATGAATTTACTACTATAATTCAGCTTGCGGCCGTAGAAGATTGACTACTATAATTCAGCTCAGCTTTTAATTGCGAAATGGACCCAGCCTGGCCGAGGCGGCCTCGACCGGCCCCGCCACCTAGCCTATAACCTTTCCGGTGCCGGTCCTGACATTTTTGGTTTCAGAGGTTTCCTCCTATCTTTCACCGTTCAGGAGATTAGCACGTGCAGACAAACAAACAAACAAATGAAAAATCGGTCAGAGACTGAGGACTTGCCGGAATGTACTTTTATCGGCCATTTTGGACAAATATAGCGGCCGAACCACATGGCCGATGACGTCATCATTCTTTATTTTCTAAACTAATTTATTCCTTGATGATGCTCAAGAAATTTCATCTTGATTGGATGAAGTTTTGTACTTGTCGAATTATGACATCATAATGGAGGCACCAATTACATCATCATTAACATAATTTATTCCGCGTGGAGAGTTCTTTACAATGAGCCATGTCTCAATTTTTTCTATTCAGCACTTTCGGAGATATGGAGGTGCAAATTTTTTCGGTTTTTCCAAGATGGCGGCCGAACCACGTGACCGATGATGTCATCTTTCTTTTTTTTCTCCACCAGTTAATGCCGACGTGGCGCTCAAGAAATTGCATCTTGATTGGATGAAGTTTTGTACTTGTCGAATTATCAAATTATGACGTCATAATGGAGGCCTTGGGCCGAGAGAGTTAAAAATTGGGCACAGTCTATTCCAGGGCAAGACAAATACGTGTGTAAAGTTTGGCGATTCTACGTGCAACGGTGTAGACGTAGTACTGCGAACAAACAGACAAACAGACAGACAGACAAACAGACAGACAGACAAACAGACAAACCAACCAATCAACATACTTGCCGGAATCTTTTCCGGCAAGTAGCCGACAAACAAAAACTTTCTTATATATATATATATACGTATATATATATATATATATATATATATATATATATATATATATATATATATATATATATATATATATATATATATATATATATATATATATATATGTATATATATATATATATATATATATATATATATATATATATATATATATATATATATATATATATTAGCTTACATATATCGTTGCTGAGCTTATTTGTATATATATTGGCGTCGTTGCTGAGGAACGGGCTTATTTTAGCTGAGGCTAATGACTGTACCTGAGTTGCTGTGTTGTCATGATTTACACCAATCATAATACAAACAATTACTTTGCACAAATGTATTTGTTGTGTTTGTGATAATGCATTTTTATAGGCAATTTAGGTTGAAGATTTAGGTTGAATGTTTTTTTTTCAAGAAAGAACCCCTCTGCACATACATAGGGGAGGGGTAGGTGCAGACTGGAAGCTTGGGACGATTACACCTCACCACCACGTAATTCAAAACACCTCACCACAACGTAATTCAAAACACCTCACCACCACGTAATTCAAAACACCTCACCACCAAGTAATTCAAAATACCTCACCACCAAGTAATTTAAAACACCTCACAGCCTTAAAACACGTAATAAAAACACCTCACCACCACAAAATTAAAAACACCTCACCATCACGAAATTGAAAACACCTCACAGCCATCAAACACGTAATAAAAACACCTCACAGCCAAAAAACATGTAATAAAAACACCTCACAGCCATAAAACACGTAATAAAAACACCTCACCACCGCGAAATTAAAAACGCATCACAGCCATAAAACACGTAATAAAAATACCTCACCACCACGAAATTAAAAACACCTCACAGCCATAAAACACGTAATAAAAACACCTCACAGCCATAAAACACGTAATAAAAACACACCACCACAAAATTAAAAACACCTCACAGCCATAACACATGTAATAAATAACACCTCACAGCCATAAAACACGTAATAAAAACACCTCACCACCACGAAATTAAAAACACCTCACAGCCATAAAACACGTAATAAAAACACCTCACCACCACAAAATTAAAAACACCTCACAGCCATAAAACACGTTAAAAAAACACCTCACCGCCACGAAATTAAAAACACACCACCACGTCATTTAAAAACACCTCACAGCCACGAAATTAAAAACACCTCACCACCACGTCATTTAAAAACACCTCACCACCAAGTAATTCAAAACACCTCACCACCACGTAATTCAAAACACCTCACCAGCACGTAATTATAAATACCTCACAACCACATAAATGAAAACACCTCACCACCATGTGATTTAAAAACACCTCACCACCATGTGATTTAAAAACACCTCACCACCACGTCATTTAAAAACACCTCACCACCACATAAGTCAAAATACCTCACCACCACGTGATTCAAAACCACCACCACGTTATTAAAAACACTTCACAACCACGGAAACAAAAGTTTGAGGCAGTCGTTAAGTGACAACACAGACACTGCCCAGATGTGTAGATATATAGATAAATGACCGTACCCGAGTTGCCGTTTTGTCATGGTTTAAATTCTGAGTATTGCGCTGCAATACATGTCCCCTACCGGCAGTCTGTCGTCCGAAAAACTGTTGGGGAAATTACCAAGGGTTATTCACCCACAAGTTTTGAATCGTTCGCAATCGCTAATTACCTCAGGATGGGCTCACCTGTGATTTGCACTCGGGACTTCGATTTATACACCTTGCAGACAGGTCAGCAGAAGCATGACAAAATAAGTTGTTGATAAAGAGCCTTTCGAGTCGCTAAATATCAGTAATTTATTATATTTTCCGGTTCACGATCAATGATCGATGTGTATATATATGTTGCTCGGCTTGGCTCCGCCCCTCCGAAAAGTGCGCACTTTGTCGCGCTTTTGACGTTCGCAGACGAGGCTGAGGGCGATGCGGTGCGGCTTGAGGAGAACTCTTAAATATCGCAAATTCCAAAAGGACATTTTAGTAGACTGACATGCTGAACAGATCTGTGAAGTTTCTCCTCGATTGGATCAAAAATGAGGGAGGAGCTCGGTTTTAAATGTTTGTGCTTAAAAACGTCATAACTCTGAAACCATGTGATGCATGACATCATGCTCGCTGACTTTTTTGTTTGTCATGGGTATGCGATTCTGCCTGCAAAGTTTGGCCTCGATCTGTTCAGCCGTTGCAGAGAAAAAGGGGTTTTCATGTTTTCACGAAAAACAATATGGCGGCCGAACCACGTGACCTGTGACGTTATAATTACCATTAAAATATTCCACAGACCGAGTCCCCCCTACGGTGAAAACTTGATCTCAATCGGTCCAATTATTGCAGAGAAAATGGTTTTTAAATGAAACAAGCATTCTGAGTATTGCGCTGCAATAAATATCCCCTACCAAAGTTCAAAGTGCCATAACTTTGTCAAAAATGATCGAATATGCAAATTTATGCACGGTTGATGCTGGTTTTCAAACTTGATCTGAGGTATGCTGAGACACATGTGTCACGCCTCGCCTCGTTGATAAGCCCGCAAGGTCGCTCCGTGGAGCGGCCTGCACGTATTGCACTGTGTGAATTACATAAATTATTACCAACTCACGGTCTGAGGTACTAGCGATTCAAGAGATATCCATTTTTTAATGGCACATTGGAGAAGCCAATGCGAGGTTTCTTCTTCCTCAGCTTGTCACAACTCTGTCAAATGCGATCGAGTTAAAAAAGTCAGAATTTGACCAGATCTGTTTTATTCGTTTGTTAATATACCTCAGCTATTGACAAATCTTAAATTAGAATTTTATTTGAGGTTAAAATGACGGCGACAGGTCATGTCCAACGATGCTTTCAGTCTGTACATGTGATAAATAATTAAATCCGCACACTTGACGCCTCTTCTTCTTCACGAAATAACAACTTCTAGCTTCCAGACCGTACATCCAATCATCTTGAAATTTTGCACACTTGTTAATCTTCATGACTTCTACTAATGTATGAAGTTTCACGTCGATCAATAACGCGATTCAAGAGATATCCATTTTAAAAATATTTTCGTTTAATTAACGATATCTGCCAAACCACGTGAGCTATCGCAAATTCCAAAAGGACATTTTAGTACACTGACATGCGGAACAGATATGTGAAGTTTCCCCTCGATTGGATCAAAAATGAGGGAGGGGCTCGGTTTTAAATGTTCATGCTTAAAAACGTCATAACTCTGAAACCATGTGATGCATGACGTCATACTCGCTGACTTTTTTGTTCGTCATGGGTATGCGATTCTGCTTGCAAAGTTTGGCCTCGATCTGTTCAGCCGTTGCAGGGAAAAAGGGGTTTTCGTGTTTTCACGAAAAACAATATGGCGCCCGAACCACGTGACCTGTGACGTCATAATTACCATTAAAATATTCTACAGACCAAGTCCCTCCTATGGTGAAAATTTGATCTAAATCGGTCCTATTATTGCAGAGAAAATCTTTTTTAAAGGAAATTAAAACTTAAAATGGCACTGAGTTAAGGATCATCAGAATTATCAGAATTCTCAAAGTTCAAAGTGCCATAACTTTGTCAAAAATGATCGAAACGTCGTGAAGTTCGAACTTGATCTGTAACTTATCATGAGGAAACCATGTGCCAAGTTTGAAATCATTAGCATAAAGAGTTTCGAAATAAAGTCCGGAAAACTTCTTTGCGTGACGGACTGACGGACTGACGGACTGACGGACTGACGGACGGCGTGCAAACCTATAGTCCCCTCCGGTGTACACCAGTAGGGGACTAATAATCAGGGTCATGCCTGATCAGAAGAACACATCCTGCATTGCCAGCAGTAAGTGACGTTGAATTGAAAGCTGAGAAACTGCATGACACTTACAATTCTGATTGCCCTCATTGTCTCTTTCGATATTTCCCGAGATATTGCTTGCAGAACATGCACCATTGATAAAGGAAATTGAACAAATCGTAAACTTCCTTTTGCAATTACAGAAGTAATAGTAGAGTATGCTATTTGTGGAAGATGTCACAGTAATAAGGGCTTGCATTGTTATGTGCTACCGGCTACCTAAGGTAGGTGTGTGTGTGTGTGTGTGTGTGTGTGTGTGTGTGTGTGTGTGTGTGTGTGTGTGTGTGTGTTTTTTGTTTTTTGAGTTTGTGGTAAATATACTGCTTTCTGGATTGAGCAGCTATTTATGCTTTGGATCCACCACTGTACTGAACCTAATGAGCTGAAACCTATGTAATTGATGATGGTGTGGTCTCTAATTGATGATGTGCTTCGTTAAGGGTGTGTACATGCATCTGCACAGGGGCTGAGGAGTGCAGGAGGAATCATGAAGCTCTAATCTGCCCTCTCTGCCGTTCAAAATGGAAAGCAAATGAATTTCCAAGGTAGGACTGAACTTTTACCTGAGCAGTGATCGCCAAAGAGGAAAAAATATCATTCACTGTGCGAATTATTTAATATATTTTTGCATTTGTTCAAAGGTGAGTAAAGATTACGATTGAGCCCTTCTTGTAAGATGAGAAAATCAGGGTCCTGAGGTTTTAGGAACAACCGTATTTTGATAATTGCACACTCCCAGTATGAAGAATACGTAAAGGGATGGATTTTGATCAAATCAATGGCAATTTTACACACCGCTCTCGTTAACGAAAAAATGCATAAGAGGCATAAAGAACATAGAAAAGACCCATCTTTAGAGGCCATTTTCCCCTGCAGAGCGGGGGTTGGCCTTTTTTTGGGCACCGTGGTCCCCTTTTTGAAGCAATGTTTTATGGACGGATGCCCTTCCTGCCGCCAACCCTGTTAGCTGCCTCTTGCAACACACAGGGGATTACCAGTTTTTTTTTTTGTTTTTTTTTTGTATACAAGATCGAGGCTCGTGAAAGAGCTAACATTAATCACACAGAAAGACAAACCGACACATAAAACATATAACATGGGGAGCGGTAGACAAGATCGGGCGAGAGGGGGAGGAACACAAACACAACATCTGAGAGCAGGGACATCGAGAAATATGTGGGAGGGAGAGGGCTTTGGGGGGGGGGGGCATGGCAAGGGGGGGTGGGAGAAGTATAAAACATATGGACACTGCCAGGACTTCCAGGAAAGAAGTTGGAATCTCAAACAAGGTGGATCTGGGGTGAATTCGTGGGGGTAGAAAAGATCACGGTTTTGGATGGGGGAAGATAAGAGATGGTGATGAACAGCTGTTTTAAAGACCTGGAGGGAGGAGTGGGATTGAAGAGAGTGATGGTGTTTGTTCCAGAGGCGGGAGAAAAGAGGAATGAAAGAGTGAAGGTGAGCAGAGAGCCGAGATTTCGGCAGTTTAACCATCAGAGGGTTGCTGGCAGAACCTGTGCGACCTGTAGGATTATTTGGGGGACAAAGCACAGAGAGAGCTGGGGGAGCAAGGCCGGAGAGGAGTCGGTAGAAGACAGAAAGACCACCTACCTGTCTGCGGTGAGTGAGTGAAAGGCCCTTGGAGATAGCTTTATCAGGGGAGATTCTAATGATTCTGAAAGCTTTGGTTTCAACAGCGTGAAGCCGAGCTAGGTGTGAGGCAGGAGCACCGGCCCATAGGGGAGAACAGTATTCCATTGAGCTGCGGATGAAAGCCTTGTATGTGGTGAGGAGCTCAGGTGTGCCGAGGAAGGACTTCGCACGACGGAGGATGCCCAGTCGACGACTGGCTTTGGAGGCCAGCTTGGAAATGTGGTTTTCCCAAGAAAGATCATGGCAGATAGTGAGACCCAAAAGCTTGAGCGACAGAACTTCTTGGAGAGGATTGTTGAGAAAGTAGATGGGAGGGTTGTCCAGTCGATCTTTTCGGAGAGACATAGTAAGAGTGTGAGATTTGTCAGGATTGAAACACATGTTCCACTTGTTTGACCAGTCAGTGATTTTGTCCAGGTCTTCAGAGAGTGAGGAGGCTGCAGACTGCCGATCTGAGGGAAGAGGAATGGAGCGGCAGAGAGTGGAGTCATCAGCAAAGAGATGGAGAGGATTTTCCAGAGTCGGAGAGATAATTGATAAAGAGCAGAAAAATCACAGGGCCCAGAACACTGCCTTGGGGAACTCCAGCCAGAACAGGAAGGGGAGATGAGAGAAATCCATTCAGGGCCACACGTTGTCTACGACCAGAGAGGAAGTCCGCAAGCCATGCATGGAGATTTCCATGGATACCATAGGAGGAGAGTTTGGTGAGCAGAGCTGGGTGCCAGACCGTATCGAAGGCACGTGATATGTCAAGGGAGACGGCTCTGATTTCCTGTTTGGCATTGAGGACCTCCATCCATTGTTGAGACAGCAGAAGCAGCATGTCCAGAGTAGAATGACCTGGTCTGAACCCAAATTGATGATCGGAGATCAAGCCATTGGAGAAGAGGAAGGATTTGATATCCGAAGAAATGATGGATTCCATGACTTTGCTGATAATTGGAGCAGGCTGATTGGTCTGTAGTTGCAAGGATCTGTTTTTTTTACCTTTTTGTGTAAAGCGGTAATGTTTGCTGATTTCCAGGATGCTGGCAGATGACCTTGAGCAAAAGAGAGGGTGAAAAGAACAGAGAGAGGGTGAGATCGAGTGGCAGAGCAGGATTTTAGGACCCGTGGGCTGATGCCGTCTGGTCCAGTTGCAGAATCAGAGTCGAGGTTTGACAAAAGCTCCTCCACCTTGTCAGGAGAGAAGGACACAGAGTCCAGGAGCAGTTGGGTTCGACTGGGTAAGGTGGGAACAGAGAGAGATGGGTTTGGGACACAAGATTTTGAGGCAAACACAGAGTTGAGGCATTCGGTTTGTCACGTGCGGTGTCAACTGTGTAGCCATTTGAGGTAAGGGAGGGGATGGAGGGGGAACAAACACCAGAAACGGATTTGACCAGATGCCACCAGGATTTGGAGGAAGGAGACAGGTTTGAGAGTTCATTCTTGAGTGTGGAGAGACAGTGCTTCCTGGCACTCCTGAGGGTAGACACACTGAGGGTATACCATAGGGTATACCATATACCATATACCATATACCCACTGAGGGTATACCATATACCATAGTCTAGTAGGAAGACTAGGTCCCCCTGCACCCCCCGGAGATATACTTCTAATCAGTGTTTCTAGATTGGAAAAAATGTGTAGAAAATGACTAGCTATGGCCCCAAGCTGAAAAAATGTCCCACATACCATTTTTATGCAAATTACTGCTGCCATTATCAAAAAAACGATTTTTGACATATCTCAGCCAATATTGCAGATAATTGAAAAATGAAGGTGTCTAGACCCATGTTTTGAAGGGCATAGATCATGATAGAACTATTCATAACATGATTACATGTGTCTATGGTATACTAGTATGCATATTAATGCTGTAATTACAAAATAATCAGTTTTACAAATGATAAGGATACGTTAATACTGCAGATAACTTAACATGGTACATAAGGGGTCTAAACCCAGGTATTTTCAAGGTTAAATGTCAACAAGATGCTCCTGAGTCTTGCATAGGGGCGGGACATTGGCAGTAACATTGGTACCACTCAACTTTTCTTCCCACCATTGACTTTGTATTGCGAGAGATTTTCACTTGCTTATTTAAAGGTTTCTCACCCAGCCCACGTAAAATCTACCAACTCCTGCTGTTAACTCCCAAACATATTTTTTTATGTTATCCAATCACAGTGCAGAAATGACAGACTAGAGATCCAAATTAGTGCTGCTATAGCTGCCATTTTACATTTCCATCCATGTAACATGCGCGCTCGCGCGCTCATATCAATTGGTAATGTCGCGCGCTCGTATCAATTGGTAACGTTGATGTTATTGAATACCTCAGTTGAAAGTTCAGTCTTCCATTCCATCTGTGTGTTGTTCTTGGTATTCATCCTCCAATCTAGCCAGGTAAGATGCTAACTATAATGTTACTCACACTCTTGACTTCAGTTTCTGCATGAAATCATAAACAGGCAGAATAACAGCTGAGCCAGCTAGCACCATGTTAGCTAACGTTAAAGCTAGCCTCATCTATGTACAGTATGTTCCTAATGTCGGTGTAACTTAAACTTTTGTTAATGCCAAACATGAGACATATCTGTTGACTTCTGTATATGAATTGAACCAGAAAGAGGCACGACAGCTGAGCTAGCTACAGTAACTTAGCACAATGTTTCATTGGCCTAGATAGCTAACGTTAGTGTGGAAGAATTTAGATGTTTTAGCTATTAGCACTTTTGATGCCACTAAACATGGTTTAGTCAGCTAAAAAGTACCCTAGTGTAGAACATGACTCAGAACCTCTGTTACCTCACTGAAAACTCAGAGCCTCCTTTCACAGGCACTTTTAACATCATTCGTGATTTCTTATTTGTCATTTAACAGTGATGGTAGACATCGACAGCAAGCATGCCCAAAAGAAAACGGAGTGTAGAACCTGCAGCCCAAAGCTCTCCTCCTACATGCATCCTTCATGTACCATCCATGTCTGATCATGGGGATTTCACGCCCCTCCGTAAAATTAAAGGATCTGCTTCAGAAAAACTGCAACTGCTTCAAAAGATCCGGGATAGACGTCTCAACCAACCGCATGACTCCCCATGTCGTATGCAATCAGTATGTGATCAGATCCCGGCAACTCTTCCTGATGACCTAGAAAGAGTAGGATATCACAGCAAGTGTTATAAGCACTTTGTCCGCCACTTTCATCGTCTGGGAGATGATACAGAACCAGGGCCATCAACCTCATCATGGCATCACTCTCCTCGTAAACCAGGAGGTTCTGCTGAACCCATCTTCCCGCCAGAGTGTATATTTTGTGAGAAAGTTGAGACCAAAGATGCTCATCGCAATACTGAGAGGCCTACAACCTTCCCATCCTTTAAAAACAAAGAAAATGCATGGGAGCAAATCGAAACACGGGCTGAGAAAATGGGTCTCTATCGACTCCATCGAAAGGTGAAAAACAAAGACCTCTTTGCATGTGAGGCCAAACACCATCCGTCATGTTTTAAAGCTTTCCGCACAGCATTCTACAACTATGAGCGTGCGATTCACAGAGCCGAAGCACCAAAGGAGCAGGCTTGCATGTCAGCCGCCCATGAAAAGGCATTCAACTCAGTACTGGAACACATTCAAACCCAGGTCATCCAGCAGAATAAAGTTCTACAGCTTTCTTCCTTGCGCTTGCTCTATGTCGAGGAACTGAAACTGAATGGATATGAGAACTCAAATTATCGGTCAGAGAAACTACTGAAACGCCTACAGAATGACCCAATCAAGGAGCATATCCACTTCACGAAGGTTGATCATGACAAATGTGATGTCATTTCTTTCTGGCTTGTGCACAGCTCAAACATAACAGTTTCCAATGCTCTCGCACGAGCATTCACACTCGGAAGCACAAACAAGAACCAAAATGTTGCCCTCCAACTTCGCCAGGGTATTCTACAGGCTTTCAGAGAGTGTAAAGACCAACCATGGCCACCAACAGCTGAAGACATGGAGCTCAATCCTGAAGACATCCTACCTCCAGACCTTGTCCGCTTTCTCAGCGTGCTAATGACTGGCAAGGAGGGCATCGAGACAGAAAAGGTGAAGCGTCTGGTCTTCTCCATTGGACAAGATCTGTGCCGTGCAGTGTCAGATGGAAAATGGAAGTTACCAAAGCACATTCTCCTCTGTGTGACTGTAAGGCACCTGTTCCGAAGCAAACAGCTCACCACAATACTACACAGGCTTGGACACTCTGAGAGCTACGATTTCGCCTTGGAGTTGGAAACTGCTCTCGCCAAGGTCCTGGATGAAGTCTCAACTTATCGTACACCACAAATTGTGACAGGAGAGGGCAACCTTGTATTCCACTGTGAGTGGGACAACTTGAATAAAACCACTACCAGTGTGCACGGCAGCAACATTGTAAACAGTGCTGGAGGAATCATGGTGCAGGAGGTCAAGCCCGGGTTCGAGAGCAGCAAGGACCGAATGCTACCTACCATCAATAGGTCACAACAGCGTAGCCTGAAGGTCGACACACCAAAAACTCTCCCACCCTTGCACTTTACTCGCGTTGGCCCGAAGTTCCCTGAAGGCTCATCATTCACACCGCCAGCAGAGAATGACACAGTCTATGCCACTACGATGCAAGAGTACTACATCTGGCTCTTCATCAGATACATCGGAAGCTGTGGCCTGCAGCCTGTGCCTGGGCTAGGGGGTTTCACCTCTGCAACTGGTTCTCCCCCACCCAGCAAATCAACAGTCGACTACTGCACGCCTATCCACCAACCGATCACAGACAACGCAGTTGTTCGTGAGCTACTGAAGCGTTCCGAGGCAGCAACTGCTGAGGTGGGTCAGAGATGGGTCCTGAATACATTTGATCTGGGTGTCTGCATGAAAGCCCTTCCCATCATCTGGCGCTGGCCAAATGAATTTGCTAGTCATGTAGTAACGATTGGACCCTTCCACACATCCATGAACTACATCGGGATGCTCACTGGACACAAGATGCGTGGTTCTGGATATGCAGAGATTCTCTTTGAGGCACAACTAGTAACATTGATCGTGGAGGGGAAGGCCCACCAACTTGCCTCAACGAATGGCAAGGTAAAATTGAAAGCCCTTCGTGAATGGCGATTCAATTTGTAATTTTTCCTGAAAAAAAGGTGATTACCTGTGATGTTTGTCTAGATCTGAAACTGGCAGTGACTGGTGATTGAAATGCGGTGCCTTTTTGTGTTTCAGGTCGAGGTACGTGAACTCCCCACGATCTACAGCAACCAGGAAGAGACTGATACCAGGGTGGTTCTGTACCTCCATCATGCTGCTACCATCGGATACAAGAACGCTGTAGTCAGAACACCGGACACAGACATCCTCCTGATCCTGCTCCACCATGCCCACAACATCAAGCTGACGGTGTACCTGGATACAGGGTCAGGGAAGCATCGCCAACTTGTCAACGTCTCTGAGCTGGCAGAATCCCTGGGAGAGGACTACTGTGCCACTCTCCTGGGGTACTATGTGTTCAGCGGAGAAGACTGCACCAGTGCCTTCAAAGGGAAGGGAAAAGTCGGGCCCTTGAAAAAGCTGGAGAAGAATCCCAGGTTTCACAGGGCATTCGGTGAACTGGGTGACAACTGGGATGCCAACCCTGAGGTGGAGAGGCAGTTAGAAAAATTCACCTGTGTGATGTACGGCCAGAGTCGCGAGTCATCAGTGGACATTGTCCGTGCCAAGCTGCTACGAAAAATGGTGGGAGAGGACAAGACCCTCACATCCAAGTCCAAGGTTGATCTGGCTCGCCTTCCTCCATGCCAGTCTGCCCTGAAGCCGCACATCCAGCGTGTGAACCACCGCGTAGCATTGTACAAAAGAGCCGATCAACCTATCATCGAAAAGCCAAAACCTTATGAGGAGCAAGGATGGATAAGGACTGATGAAGGACTGTTGAAACCAATGTGGTCCAGTGGTCCCATCCTACCAACCTCACTGGTGGATCTTCTGAACACAGGAGAGCACGAAGAGGAGGAGGAAGAGGAAGGAGAAGAAGAGTTTGACTCTGACGATTTCGATGAAAATGATGATGACTGACTCAGTGTAGAATCACTAATGCTAATGATGTTTATCTAAAACAAGCAAGAGAAGAGTGGTCACATTGAGTGCTAGGACTATTTTGACAGTTGTAATATTTAGAAAAATAAAACTTTGTGTTAACGTCTGTGTAGACGGACCTTAATATGAGTCTATTATTTCGTAAAACTGTGATTATTTTGTAAAGCACTAATTAGCATACTAGTATACCATAGACACATGTAATCATGTTATGAATAGTTCTATCATGATCTATGCCCTTCAAAACATGGGTCTAGACACCTTCATTTTTCAATTATCTGCAATATTGGCTGAGATATGTCAAAAATCGTTTTTTTGATAATGGCAGCAGTAATTTGCATAAAAATGGTATGTGGGACATTTTTTCAGCTTGGGGCCATAGCTAGTCATTTTCTACACATTTTTTCCAATCTAGAAACACTGATTAGAAGTATATCTCCGGGGGGTGCAGGGGGACCTAGTCTTCCTACTAGACTAAAAGGCAAGTTGTTTCAGGGCAACTGCCTCACCACAAGATTCAGTGTACCATGGACGGGAGGAAGGGTAAGACAACTGAAGACGAGATGGGATAAATCTGTGCATGAGAGAGAGAGGAGTTTGCTTTGGAAGAATTCGCAGGAAGAGTTGATGTCAGAGGCAGTGGAGATGGGAGACCAGTCCAGATGATTGATGACTGCTTGAAGACCGTGCCAGTCGGCCTGAGTGAAATGCCAGACTCGGCGATGCTGAGGAGGCTCTCTGATAATGGCCAGAGAGATGTCCACTTTAACAAGCACATGATCAGAAGAACCGATTGGGGCAGAAGAATAGCAGCAGACATTAGCAGTGAAGTTTGTCATTACCAAGTCTAGAAGAGAAGATACACCATTGGCTGAGATCCGGGTCGGGAAATTGACAGATTGTGTCAATCCCAGTGAGTCGCAGAAGTCCTTTGCTGAGGTGCCATGGCTGGTGAGAGATGAACCCACACCCAGCCAGCTGGCATGATGACAGTTGAAGTCGCCACATATGAGGAAGAGAGAGTTGGGATGAGTGGATAGAAGTTGGTCCATGTTGTCAGACAGTGAAATGTAAATGGAGTCATCACTGTTTGGAGGACGGTACAGAACACATATGAACAAAAGGTGGGAGCGGAGAGGAAGCCGTAGCCAGAGGTACTCCTGGGGGTGAGGTGGAGAGAGGGCAGTGCAAGGAGAGTGAGGAAGAGAGTTTTTGATAAAGATAGCCACCCCACCACCAGGACGAGGCTCAGGTCTATCATGCCGGAGGAGGGACTAACCAGGAAGAGATATTAAGGAATCAGAGACATCTTGAAGGAGGAAAGTTTCTGTTAAGCAGATCTAGTCTGGATTGTCAGAAGCAACCTGTATGGAGAGATCAGTCAGGTTTGAGCGAAGGCCCCGGATGTTTGAGGTCCATACCGTTAATGAAGAGAGAGGGAGAGCATCGGGTACAGGGGAGGGGAGGGGAGAGGTAGGGTAAGATGAAGGATGAGAGGGGGAGGTAGGGAGAGCAGTTGATAGTTTGTCAGAGATTACAGAAGAGTTACAAGAAAGGGAAGGATGAGGAGAACGAAAGGTTTGATGGTGAAGGGATGAACTGGTACTCGATTTGCCGACCTCAGACAGATGAGAGGCTGAGTCAACCCTCCTGGTGTTAATTCAGTGATTGACCGGGATTCGAACACAGGATGCTAGGATCCCAAGCTGGCACCCTAACCGCTAGGCCAACACCTGGCATGCATCAGAGGAATGTGCCATTTTATTCCTTAACTCCTCCAGCAATTATAAGGCTCTGTGTACAGGTCATACATATATATTACACGCAAGATAAGAACATATCTACACCAGGACAAAGGCCATGATTATTACAGCTTGACACAAACTGAACAATGCATATATCACTGAGAATATCAGGGTTACAATAAGTTTTGTCAACTTGGAAAAGCATGATCAGATTTCAACCAGAGCTGATTGTATTTTGCTCAACCTCTAACTTGGTGAACATAATTAGTAGCACGGTCGCCCACAGGTTCATAGATGTCTCACCTCAAATGAGCAATCTTTTGTTGTGTATATAGGTCGAAAGAGGAATTCAACCTGAAGTGATGATGTGCACCGTGACATGTAGTACATAATTATTTACCTTATAGATAATGGTGGTGGTCAGCTCAGAAGAACTATCTTTCGTGATTAATGTGTATATATATATATATATATATTGTTATGAATTTGGTAATGCAACATCTAGAGCTAGGTAGATCTGAATAGGTAGGTATTCGGCTGTCGTGACAGGGACTCTACATGTAATAAGTATTGATGTTCAGGCGGTTGTCGGGGTAAGATGTATGAGTGTGGATCTACCTGGAGATTCGAGTGTTAAATAGTGAGGGATTAAAGGTAACGCCCCTGTGAGTATCACCTAGTAATCAAACCTTTGTCCTTTATGGCACTGCAAACCACATAAACATTAGTTAGGTCCTTAGTGCAACATTAAATAATCCCCTTTCCCTGACAAGGACGTCGTATTAAATTGGCAGGAAACCAGGTCAAAAACACCGCCATAATTGGCCGCCACCGTGTACACCTCAAAAGGCCTACAAACCTGGCCGGCACGTGTTATGCCAGGACCGCGGGGTCACGGACGGGAGATGTCAGGAGTCGCATGCCGCAGAGGGCGTGACCTGGGCGAGTTGGGAGGCTTTGATTGGCTGAGGAGTGCGCCAATGTGACGTCATCGGCCACCAATATAGGCGACGGTCGGACGCCATTTCAGGAGACACGGACACACACGTCGATGAGCGATCAAGTCGGAAGTTGAGTTGAGTCGCAGAGTTCGTTGTTACAGTTCCGTACCAGAGTTCGTGGCAGTTGGCACAGGACACGGTTCATTGAACATTCGTGACCACAGCTCGTTGCAGTTGGCAGTTGGCACTTGGTTTTGGTTGCTTCGTGCAGCCCTGCGGTGGACCGTTGGAGCAAAGGAGCTCGTGGTGTGTGTGGGCCGTTGGACCGACGAGGCCTGGTGGCGCTTGGAGGCGGACGCAGAGGGCCGTGGAACTTGGAGCGAGGTGTGCGATCGGGCCGAAAGGAGCGGTGTTGGACGGCAGCCACAAAGACGACGAAAGACCAGATAAGCCCGAATCCGCGTACATTTTGAACGACGTGACGTGTTCTTTTCGTAATTAATCTCCCTCGTTTTGTGTTTGATATCAGTCGTGTGGGGACGTCCCGATTTAGTTATTAGTATTACCGGCGCGTGTTTTTTTCACTGTTATTACTTTTAAATAATAAATCCTTATATTATTTTCTGTACATATTTGAACGCAGTTTCCTGGGTGTTTCATTTTAATAGATAAGGCTGTGGAGCTCGTTGCGTCTGGCCTCCCGCGCGTTTAACTTTGTGTTGAGCTTGAATCCGCCATTGAGTTTTCGCCTCGGGAGTGTAAAGTCTCGCAATCGGTCATCCGTGTTACCCTACGGTGTTCACCAAGGGTAGTCACGCGACAAGTGGTGTCAGGAGTGTAGGATTTGAACCCGTCGGACAAATTTTTTTGTCCGCGGCGAGACATCGACACGGTCGGACAAATTCTTTTGTCCGCGGGGCGACATCGACACGGTCGGGCGTACATTGCGCCCGACGTTCGAACGCAAAATTGTTATAGGCGAGGCGGAGAAATTTAGTAATCAATTGGGCATACGGAGCGCGATATCGCGTCTTCGTCAAATTTAAATTGTGTTACTGGAATTATTAAAATAAATACGCGCGCGGGAAACAATCTTCCGGAAAGCGGATGTCGGAAATTGACGAGATGGAGGTGCGCAGCGAGGCCTCCGTCAGCGTCGGGAGTGAGCCGGAAATGGGGGATAAGGAGGATAGCGTTGGAACTTTCCCCGCCGCTGGGACGGCCCCGATAGATCTCCAGACCATAGTAAATTTAATAAATGCTCAGAGGGCCGATAGTGAGCGATTGGGAAAGCAGATGGGAGACATGAGGGCTCAGAGTGAGCGATTGGAGAACCAAATGGGGGCACAGGAGAAGCCAAAGGTGGCAAAAATTGAATCGGAACGGGGGGAAGCTAGATTGGGAACAGGAGAGAGTACGGCCCATGCAGATGTGCACGGGGCTCAGGAGCCGGGAATGGCAAAATTGGGAATTGCACAGGGAATGGCAATTGAAGTAAATGGGGAGACCGCAGGTCCACAGGTGGATGGGGAATGTCCACAGGTGGATGGGGAATGTCCACAGGTGGATGGGGAATGTCCACAGGTGGATGGGGAATGTGTACAGGTAGAGGGGGAATGCCTGCAGGTAAACGTGGAGAGTCCACAGGTGAGCGGGGAAGGAAATTTGGAATGTGAGAGTTGTAATGGGGAATGTTTCCCACATTCTGGCCTGGTTGTTTATCGGGACCGTGTGGATGTCACAACACCCCAACCGGGGGATGAATTTGAAATTGTGCAGCACCAGGGCGGTGGTGCGGAGCAAGAGGGGGTAGAGTTTTTGGGGGTCCATGCGATAGAGCCGGACCGGGTATTTATTGGGGATATTGATCAAAGCCTGGCGGGGCCAGGAATGATTTCTAATGATGAGGATGAGTTGATCCAGCGGCTGGAGACCTGTGACAGTCCCATGGAGGTAGAGCTTGTTCAGGCCCAAAGGAGCCTGGGAGATGAGGTGAGTTGGTCCGAGGAGGTGGTTGGAATGACCGAGGGGACGCTCACTGTACACTGCTATTTGGAAACAGAGGCTCCAAAATTGGACAACCAGTTGGGGGAGTGTGTTGGCTCCGGGCTGGATTTGGATCTTGGAGGATCGGGAGATAGAGCTTCTGGAGATTTGGTCCCTGTAGGGAATTTGGATCAACTGCAGGGAGGGGCAGAACAACCGGTGGTAGAGGTTGTTCCCTGCAGCTGCGGTTTGGCAATGGGAATGAAAATTTGTAAAATAAAATTTAAAATAAAATTACAATGGGAACTTGATTTGGAGCAGCCATGGTTGGGATTGGTCCCCGGGCTGCGGGACTTGGACATGGAGAGGTCATGGGTGATGGCCTCGGGCAAAAGTTGCCCCTTTCAAAATTTGGGTATGCCGGCCAGCTGGGGGGCTGTGATGGCGAGATTTGGACGTGGGGTCCAGCCTTGGGTGTCGAGGTACGACCTGGGTCCCACGGGGGGTCTGGTGGAGTGTGGCGTCCCTTGTCCGTCGGGGCGCCGTCCGAGCTGGTGGCTCGGGCCGGCAGGGTCACCGGACCCTGGTGGGGGTTAAGACCTCCAGAGGGGTCCGAGGTGGTTTCTCAAGTCTGGGTTGGCATTTATTGAGGACCACTAGGGGGAGGTGTTGTGGGTCGCGCTTTGGTGGTGGCACTGCGGACGGCCAACTTGGGACTGATGTGGTGACCACCCGGGCATGCGGCCTGGCACTCTCCTCCAGGGACTCTGGGACAACCAGCATGTGGTGACCTGGCATGGTGGTTGGTCTATGGACGCGGGTCAAACCGAATGGACAGGGATGGAGATAGCCTGCCGGACAACCATTGGGGCATCTGTGGAACGTGATGGTGTGAGTGACCTTCCACAGATGCTCCGTTATGATTTATGGACTCTCGGGTTGGGAAGAGAGCCATGGGGATGTGAATCGGGAGATGTGTAACGCGCCGAGCATATGGGCCATGCTCGGCTGGCATGTGTATGGCAAAGCATCCTTCTTTGGTGAGGTGAGTGAAATGTGACAAATGGTTGGCATGGGTAATCTGTGGGTTAGATGGAAATTTAAGGGTGGATTTTGAAATGCCATGGTGGACACTGTACAGTGACGCCATTATTGATCCAGGTGTGTAGACCAAAGTGTTGGAGGCTGTGATGAAATTAATAGGGTAGCAAGACACAGCTTTCAACTGGTGGCGGGGGCAACTGTGCTGATATTTGGGACGCGGGATGATGGGGATGTAGTTGTGTAGCCTGAGGGTCAACGTGGTGCTGTGCGTGTCCGAGGTGTGTGGACCATGTCTTCTGGGTGAGTCTCCTGGTGGAGCATGGCTGTTGACTGGACCTTGGTGTGGTCAAGTGTGGGTGAGCACTGGGGGGCTGCAGTTCTGTAGTCGGACTGGGGGATGATGGGGAGGTGCAGGGGACGTGGCTGTAGGGATGCCACGCACTGCGACCGTGCCCCCCAGGGCCGAGGTTGTGTGTGCGGTAGTGTGTGTTTTGGCAGCAAGTGCTCACCACATTGGCCAGCTGGGGCTGCTGCAGCTGTGTTCCTCGCAGGGGGGGCCGAAGGATGGATGGTGGGTCGCACCCTTATGGACGCTCATGGGCCATGTTGGCGTTTTGACTGCTCACCTTGTCCCGGTGACCCTTGCACGGTAGAGGTGCAGAGCTGTCGTGGCCACAGGTAGTTGTGTAGTGATGATCACCGTTGGATGCGGATCCACATACCTGCCAGTGTAGTGGGGACAAAAGAGAAATTTGGAAGTATTTGGTAGGCCCAATGTGAAATTTTGGGATTGTGAAGGGTGGATGACACTCTTGGACCTGACCAACCTGCAACTACCTGCACTTGAGGTGAGTGTTTTGAGGAGTACTGTCCCAGGCTTCAGGATTTGCTTTGGGAAATTGGGGACATGTAATTTGGAGTTGGGAGGCGGGTGAGAGTGATGACATGGCCGGTGAGGGGATGGAATGGGAGCCACAGTGTCTTGTGGGTGGCGTATGTTTTTGTATTGTGGTTATGTGTTTTGATGTGGTCGTGAGAGTGGAACCTGGAGAGTGAGTAATGATTATTGGAGATAATGAGGGGCGATAAATTGTGCTTTTTGGAAATGTGCTAATGGAAAGGTGTAAGGATTTAATGATTCGAACTGTGAATGGGATTTCACATTGGCAGGCCATGGCAAGCCTTGTAACACCTTTTACACCATCTATGAATTGTACTGAATTGTGCTGAGTTGTGTGGAGAATTGAATGGCAGCGGGGGAGGAAGTGTGTTTTGGGGACCATGGGTGGGGAAGGTGTGTGTGTCCGCAGGTACAGAGCAAGCTCTGAGGAGCGATGCCTGCGGGCCCCCCTCTGCGGCAATTACCCCTGGCAGCCGGTGGTAACTGGAAATTGGAGCTCGTCGGTGGAGGGTCTGGTTGGGCGCCGCGGGGTGAGGAAGTCCCCCGGTGACCCGTGTTGCTGCGCGAAAGCAGGAGGCAAAGGAGCCTGGTGTGTGTGGAGACCCTCACCGGCGAGGTAACGGCGGAAAGGGGCTGTTGGGCTGTCACGGGGCCAAGAGGTAAAGGGGGGGGGGGGCAATGAATTTGTAAGTCGGTTGACTTGTTTTTGGGACTGCGGGCACCACAGCCTGATGCGCCCCCACCATCTTTTTGTGCGGTACCTCCCCGCTGCCTAGTTGAGGAATGCACACACACGTGAATGACATCAATGCCATGGTCCTGCAGGGGGTGTATTGGGAATAAGTGCTTTGTTGATTTTTGCAATGCCTTGATGACCTATGGAATGAGAATGAGTGGTTAAGGGGTCTGTGTAGCATGAATGTGGGCGAAATCCACCGAGCCGTGTCACTCACCTGTAACATCTGGACAGGGCCCGAGGAAATTTAGGGGGATGCATTGGGGATGGCCCCGCAGGTAAGGTTGAGTCTTGTGGCATCCACCGGGGGACGCGGTCTGTAGACCGGGGTATGTACAAAGGTTAGAGTTTTGAGTTTTGGAAAGATGGTTAAGTTTTGTGGTTAAGTTAGTGTTGTGTGTTGTTGTTTCCTCCCTCCACAGGAACAACGAAGAAGATGTACATACTTGCATGATGGTTAAGGGGTTCAGCATGTTAAGGAAGTGTAGGTAGGTAGTCCGACTCACTTCCCACAGCCCTTCCTGATTTATTTCATAGGTTAATTAAGTGTGTGACAGTAAGTGTTAAGGCTGGAATGGTAGCCCTGCGGTGAACCTTGCAGGAGCTACGGTTCCAGGGGGGGGGCTGTGTTATGAATTTGGTAATGCAACATCTAGAGCTAGGTAGATCTGAATAGGTAGGTATTCGGCTGTCGTGACAGGGACTCTACATGTAATAAGTATTGATGTTCAGGCGGTTGTCGGGGTAAGATGTATGAGTGTGGATCTACCTGGAGATTCGAGTGTTAAATAGTGAGGGATTAAAGGTAACGCCCCTGTGAGTATCACCTAGTAATCAAACCTTTGTCCTTTATGGCACTGCAAACCACATAAACATTAGTTAGGTCCTTAGTGCAACATTAAATAATCCCCTTTCCCTGACAAGGACGTCGTATTAAATTGGCAGGAAACCAGGTCAAAAACACCGCCATAATTGGCCGCCACCGTGTACACCTCAAAAGGCCTACAAACCTGGCCGGCACGTGTTATGCCAGGACCGCGGGGTCACGGACGGGAGATGTCAGGAGTCGCATGCCGCAGAGGGCGTGACCTGGGCGAGTTGGGAGGCTTTGATTGGCTGAGGAGTGCGCCAATGTGACGTCATCGGCCACCAATATAGGCGACGGTCGGACGCCATTTCAGGAGACACGGACACACACGTCGATGAGCGATCAAGTCGGAAGTTGAGTTGAGTCGCAGAGTTCGTTGTTACAGTTCCGTACCAGAGTTCGTGGCAGTTGGCACAGGACACGGTTCATTGAACATTCGTGACCACAGCTCGTTGCAGTTGGCAGTTGGCACTTGGTTTTGGTTGCTTCGTGCAGCCCTGCGGTGGACCGTTGGAGCAAAGGAGCTCGTGGTGTGTGTGGGCCGTTGGACCGACGAGGCCTGGTGGCGCTTGGAGGCGGACGCAGAGGGCCGTGGAACTTGGAGCGAGGTGTGCGATCGGGCCGAAAGGAGCGGTGTTGGACGGCAGCCACAAAGACGACGAAAGACCAGATAAGCCCGAATCCGCGTACATTTTGAACGACGTGACGTGTTCTTTTCGTAATTAATCTCCCTCGTTTTGTGTTTGATATCAGTCGTGTGGGGACGTCCCGATTTAGTTATTAGTATTACCGGCGCGTGTTTTTTTCACTGTTATTACTTTTAAATAATAAATCCTTATATTATTTTCTGTACATATTTGAACGCAGTTTCCTGGGTGTTTCATTTTAATAGATAAGGCTGTGGAGCTCGTTGCGTCTGGCCTCCCGCGCGTTTAACTTTGTGTTGAGCTTGAATCCGCCATTGAGTTTTCGCCTCGGGAGTGTAAAGTCTCGCAATCGGTCATCCGTGTTACCCTACGGTGTTCACCAAGGGTAGTCACGCGACAATATATAGTTGCGGTTTTGAGTTTGTACAGTCAGTATAATAAAGGTTAAAATTTCCCCCTCATAGTTAGTCACACAAGCAACATGTAGCCTCGCGATAGTGTAGTTATTTCTTAGTATTTGTGAGCTTAGTCCTTTTCCTATGTTAGTTCTGCGTTGAGTAGAGACCGGAGAATAGATCCTACTTCTACCGACTATCCAGCCTAGCCTCATGCCCCTTTGCGCTGACTTTGGTTCGTTTTGGGCGAATTAACACGAGGCAGGCCTAGGAGGGTCGGGGCGGAGCCGAATGAAGGGCGGCAGAGGAGCTGATGGTAAGCACGAGCCGCCAACCAGGGCTCAGAGGGTGTGGCGGCAGCACTGCGTCACAGGGCGTGGTTGGAAGGTTCGAGTGGGTTCAAGAAGATTCAGGGCATATCTATATAACCCATCGCGCAAAGCCCCCATGAGTAATTGCAGCAAAAGGACTCGCTGATGAGAGAGGACTCGAAAGGACTAGCGCGGGAGGACAAGCGCGGGAGGACTCGCTGATGAGGGGACTAGCGAAGGAGGACTCGTGCGCACTGACCAACCCGGAGGACTCGCGCACACTGACCAACATGGAGGAATCGTTGACGAGCAGGAGTTGAGAGCGTCAAATAACTTTGAGAGATACGCGGGTGAAGAAAGACGCACATGAACCAGAATACGCGCTATTATAAAGTGACGCTCGGTTGAGCTGGAGGCCGAGCCGCATACAGTGCATTAAGTCACGCGAGTGATAACGGCTGTGTAATCGCCAGCCCCGCTGAGAGACACGCATTCTCCTTCTACCTCATCGGCTGCCTTTGTTCGGGAGACACGCTACGAGGTTCCTTCAACCGCCTGCTTACCATCTTCGCGGGACGGGCTGGGACCGTGGAGAGCCGGGCGGGGCCGTTCCTGGACGACCACGTCGACGCGTTTGGCTAGAACATCAACCCATCTGCAATTCCCTGTGTGAGTGTGACGGGCCCGAGTCTGGGCAGTAAGATAAGACTGTTTCAGTGCTGCTCTGTGTCTCTGCGTCCCGATCATTGTACATACGTGTGGGAATAATAATTAAACCTGTGTTTTTCCTTTTCCATTCGATCGTCCTCGTGATTTCCTCATTGACTAAGCGTGGTACGAATAAAACCGCTCGAATCGGGTTCCACTACCTAAACTGCACGGACCACGTGGTACTCAATCCGCTCGGCATACCCAAACCACACGTGGCTCGTGCGAGGCTTGCTTCGTCGCTTCCGTGGCGGCGCAGGGATTTCGGTACGAGCGAGACTTGGTCCCGAAACCCTACCTTGCGTTTTGCCCGGAAGAGGCGTTTCAAGTCTCCCGGTTCCGCCAAGCCCAGAAAGAACAGGGGGATTAATCCGCCCTTGGTAAGGGGAAGAAGGCCGGCGTAGAGAACCGCAACAATATATATATATATATATATATATATATATATATATATATATATATATATATATATATATATATATGTATATGTATATATATATATATATATATATATATATATATATATATATATATATATATATATATATATATATATATATATATATATATATATATATACAATATATATATTATATATATATATATATATATATATATATATATATATATATATATATATATATATATATATATACATGTATACATACATACATACATACATACATACTGTTACGGACACGGCTTAAGATGTTATGATGGGCCGAGCGGAATGGCCGCCGTGTTCGCACAGTTTACCCGATTACCCCCAACTCACCCGATTCCACTCGAACGTTGGCCGAATCGCGCTACGCTAAATCAATGATGGAAAGGACACAACGGCTGGGATAAATGAAACGACACAAGGGGTACAGTTCTCAAGACCTCCGGAGGAGGATATAATTGGTGGTGGAGAAAAGGGGTAGATTACAAGGTAAGAGGTAAAGCACAGAAGAGATAGGCACTTAGACACAATCTTATCTAGCCCAGACAGACCACAGACAAACGGAACAAGACTGACTTACACAGGGATTGATGGCAGGGAAGGACAGGCAGTCGATAGCACAAGGTGCACCTTGGCTCAGGGGCAGAATCAAACACGGTCCGGTCCAGAGATGCGGGGAGGTATTGCAGCGCTCGGAGGTGGAGTCCTTCTCTCTCCAAGCTGAGGGCGCATCTGACGTCACCTCCCTCTTCCTGCGCATGCTCAGCGGGGAGTGACACGCCCTCGGCTCGTTGGCTCCGCCCCAGATGGGATCGGTCCGCCGCTTCTATTGGGTGCGGGGGGTTACCGGGCTCCGCCCTTGACGAGGAGCTGACAGCGAGCCCCTACTTGGTAACCCCGTCGAGCACATGCTCGATGGCGGCTCGTTGGAAAGGCTTGGTGCCCTCCCAACACCCCCGACCAACCAAGCCGGAGTGAGGACGCACACTCCCCGCGCCGCCGCCGCTGTTGTTGTTGTTGTTGTTGAACCGTGAGGAAGAGCTGCGGGGAGGTATTGGGAGGTCCTAAACTTCCTAACGGTGCCATACAATCACATTCTGGTGGAACGAAGAGTCAGAATTAATGGAAACGAGTCCTTAACTGACATAGACTAAGAATAACTAGCAAGATGTCCTATAGTTGTCTACGTGAGATGCGGTGGACCTGGATGCGACATTTAATGGGGGAAATAGGGGGAGGTCGGGTCTACAGAGTGTTGTTTACAGGAAATGGGACTAGGGAATAGGGGATTGGGGATAGTTGGGAAGTATGGAGGAAATAGGGGAATATTTACAAGCGGATATGGATGGATGCCAATCTCATATCCGCAACAATACATACATACATATATATATATATATATACATGTATATATACAGTGGAACCTTGACTTACGAGTGCACCAACTTACGAGTTTTCCGAGATACGAGCCGTCGCTCGGGCGGTTTATTGCTTTGAGATGCGAGCCGAGATCTGAGTTACGAGCTTACGCTACCCGCCACCAGGTGGGTTCCGGTCACGTGGTTATCTTGCCGTGCAAGTATCTCTGCCGTATATCGCTGCTGCTTTGTTTTCGCATTTTGGTTATTTTGGAAAATTTCTTAGTTTTAACCATGGGTCCTAAGAAATTGAGTGCCAAGGGAAGAGAGGATGATGTGCTTGGATATAAAACACGCAATCGTCGAAAAACATGAGCGAGGTGTGCGTGTTGTCGACTTGGTGAGGCGGATGTGAAGGCAGCTGAAGATTTTATTATAACTGAGAAGAAGAAGAGGATGATGTGCTTGGATATAAAACACGCAATCGTCGAAAAACATGAGCGAGGTGTGCGTGTTGTCGACTTGGTGAGGCGGATGTGAAGGCAGCTGAAGATTTTATTATAACTTTTGCCGAACTGATAGAAGCCGAACGATACATCCCCCAGCAAATCTTCAACTGTGACGAGACAGGGCTCTTCTGGAAAAAGATGCCGAGGAGGACGTGTATAACGGCAGAGGAGAAGAGCATGCCAGGCCACAACTTGTTCAGAGTGCCGGCGATAGCTCGCCTTCTCTTTGTGGAAAACACGGTGAGATCCTTAACATCCAACAACTAATGGGACGCAAACGGGGCGCCCAGTTTAGCGGTACACACATTGATGAATCACCCTGCCTGTGATTCACCCATGACAGGTTATAGCTGGGTCGGGATTCAAACCCAGGCTGGACAGTTTAGAGTCAAGTGTGCGTACCTCCAGTCCAGGCCATCCTGCCAACTTGTATGCTGCATACAGGTGAAATATAAAGCGCGAGATATTTTTATATATACTGTATATTTAAAAAAAAATTGGTGTGGTTTTTGGCGGGCTGGAACGGATTAATAGCATTTCAATGCATTTTAATGGGGAAATTTAATTTGAGAAACGAGCAAATTGAGTTACGAGCTCGGTCACAGAACGAATTAAACTCGTAAGTCAAGGTTCCACTGTATATATATATATATATATATATATATATATATATATATATATATATATATATATATATATATATATATATATATATATATATATATATATATATATATATACATATATATATATATATATACATACATATATATATATATATACATACATACATGTATACATACATACATACATACATACATACATGAAGGTATGAAGGTACATACATACATACATACATACATACATATATATATATATATATATTGTTACGGTACGCGGTTAAGGATGTTATATTTGCCGAGCGGAGGCTCCGCGACCGAATAGTTGTTCCCCGACTAAACCCGATTCACCCAAACGTTGGCCGTATCGCGCCACCGCTATTCAATCGGGAAAAGACTAAGACGACGAATGCAAAGAGGAAGAAGAAGACGTACAGAAGAGTAACGGGGTTTATTATTATTTACACACATAAGCAAAAAGAGCAGTCACGGGTATTTACAGCGGACATGAAAACGCAGGTGACACAGTGAAAATTACTAGCTTATACAGACTTAGTTACTACCCAGGACAGCACGAACAAAACAAACTCACGTACGCAAATGGGGAACTTGCAGGCAGGAATGGCTGGAAAGGATGAGCAGGTGGGATCACAGGGCACAGCGAGCAGGTCCACTCCGGGCGGGAAGCGGGGAGCCGGCAGCTCCTTGTATTCCGCTTTACAGCGCACGCCGGCAGCTCCTGGTATTCGGCTTTACAGCGCACGCCGGCAGGGTCACTCGCTGCCCCGTCAGGGCTTCACGCGGCTGGTTGAAACGGGGCTGGACTCAGCTGCCGTATCTCTTTGCAACTCGTTCGTAAAAGTTCCTCTGCTTTCTCTTGGACCCTTTCTTTGTCGTGTACCTCTCCACGCAGCTCAGCTCGTATTCCCTTCCTCTCACTTCTCTCCAGCGCGGGACTGACACGCCCTCTTACGCACCTGGACTCATCTGCCGTATCTCTGGTGTAGCTTGTCCCAGCGATCGTCGCACCCTTCTGTCCAAACCTTCAGTGCGGGTGTGACACGCCCCCCTCGGTTTCGGTACCGCCCTCCTCCCCAGTGCTCTGTTTTGTGACCTTGTATGGTGATCCCACGGGCTTGTCTCCTTATTTTGGCATGGCGCCGACGGCACGCCCCTCGTGGCGAGCCACGGGCTTGTTTATATATATATATACATATATATATATATATATATATATATATACATATAAGGCCATGTGTGTTCGTGTGTGTGTGTGTATCAGTCAGTGTATGTGTGCTCCTCCATCATTATCATACTAAAATACACCATTTAGTGTCTGCCTGTCCATCTGGCTGATTAATTTTTGACGCCAATACATTCTGTCGTTACTTATCCAATCTCAACCAAACTTGACAGGATGATGAAGGGTTACATAATGAAGGTTGTAACACATTCGTTTGCCCCCTCACCCAAGGGGTTTTCTCCCCCGAGCGGGTTTTCCCCGCCACTGCCGTCAATGGCGTTGCGTGTTGAGGTGTATATCAATGTTAAATTAGCTTTGTCGTGGCGTTTGTCCAAAGAAGAAGATTTGTCATGGCGTTTTTCCAAAGACGCTTGAAATAACAAAATTAATGATAATCACATATTGTTAATGTTATTACAAAACAATATTAATACTAATAAAGTCCCACTTCCCCAAGGCGTTTTTCCTGCAGAGATAACGTGTGTAAATAGCTTATAGTTATAATGGCATTTCTGTGGGAGCAACGGCTTCTCCAGGAAGTAAAAATATTATAAACCACAATAAACCAGTATGCTTAGCTTTTTAAAACAGTCGCTAATGCTCTTTGTAACACTAAACAAAGAAATTTGGGGGAATCCCGACATCCTTGAAGTAAGGTTTACTTACAGAACTGAGCGAAGATCTAATGTACTCTATATAACCCACAAATGTTGGGTTAATAACATGGCCCTTTCTGCCGCTACCGTGGTATTTTTCAGAGCGAACTTTTGAAATTCGCTCCTGCTGTTTGATATGAAACTGAAAGGGAGAAGCTCGGGTTGTGCTCCTTTACCAAGCAGCTAGCTAGCGCTTGCCAAGCCAGCCGTTCCTTAACGGTTTTGAATCGAGTGCTTGCTCAAATACTTAAACCACTTAGCGATCTCTCCACAAGAAACTTGGCAAATGAACACACACCGAATGTTCTTGATATCCGACCATAGATCGACTGTAATCTACATACCCCAAAGACGAATGACCCTTTTTTCCCCTCATGTTGTGTGCGGGTGTACTAGTAACTCCAAAACCATGAAACTTAGCGGCCCCAAACTTTGCATGCTTAATTCTCGAACTCCAATGGGGGTGCTTGAATGAAAACTGGGTGTTTTGGTGTGTTAAAACACCCTTTTTGAAGATGATTAATGGGGTGCTTATAATGAAAAATACAAGAGCTTTCTCAAAATGGGGGTGCGCCATTTTGGTGAGCCCTCTGTGACAACACTGGGTTGTTAAGCCGCCATTTTGTTTTGGCCTATTTTATTTATATATATATATATATATATATATATATTTATATATATATATATATATTGTTGTGGATATGAGGATTGTGTTTTTTTTTTATTGCTTTATTGTGGACCCTCCTGCCTCCAGTCTGTGTATAAAGGTCAAAGGTCGTTCCGTAGTTATTTCATAAACATCCACCAGCCAATCATAGATTTCCTCCTTGTTGGTAGTTATTTCCTTATACTGAGTATTAGGCTAAGGATTTGTCTTCCATTAATTGACACTCCATTGCACCGAATTCAAATAGATAGATCCCCTTTCATTTTCATTTCACAAAGCCTCAATTGCCAACTGCATTCACCGCGACTCCATTAGCCACGAGGTAGGCTTGGAGAAGAAGGGGGGGAGCTGCCGAATCCTGGGCGTGCCCACCCATCGTCATCAAGGGTGGAGCCAGAGGGCCCGTGCCGACCAATCAGGCCCGAGGCGAGCTCACCGATGGGTGTGTTCTAGAGGCCGGCGGCTTGATCGCCCGCGGGCGTTATAAAAAGCGCGCACGGAAGCCTTTGATAGGAGTGATGAGAAGGAGGCCAAGTGAGAAGTGCAAAGGAAGGGTTGCGAGAAGTGCGAAACCAGAAGTGCGCCAGAGACGGCAGACGCAGAGGAGTCCAAGTCCAGAAGTGCGAAAGGAGAAGTGCGCCAGAGACGGCAGAGTAGTCCAAGTCCAGAAGTGCAAAGAAAGAGTTCTGCAGAGAGCCGCTTCAACCAGCCGCGTGAAGCCCTGACGGGGCAGCGAGTGACCCTGCCGGTGTGCGGTGAAAGCCGAATACAAGGAACTGCCGGCTCCTCGCTTCCCGCCCGGAGTGGACCTGCTCGCTGTGCCCTGTGATTCCACCTGCTCATCAATCCAAACGATTCCTGTCCTTCCATCCTTTTGTGTACGTGAGTTTGTTTTGTTTGTTCTGTCCCTGGGTTAATTAAGACTGTAATAGATAAGCTAGAGTTTCACTGTGTCCTTCTGGTCCGTCCCTCTTTCTGCTTTATTTTATTATCTTTCCTTCTTCCTTGGTTTCTTTGGTCCTGTAAATAGTAATAAATTATATTCGTATTTCAAACCCTCTTTGTCTTCTTCTTCTTCACATCCGCATCGTCTTTGTCTTTTCCCCATTGAATATCTGTGGCACGATTTGGCCCACGTTTAAGGAATCGGGTCTTAGTCATTGTTAACGGTTCGGACCGCGGCGCCATCCGCTCGGCAAATTAACATCTTATCCGCGGTCCGTAACAATATATATATATATATATATATATATATATATATATACATACATACATATACATATATATATATATATATATATACATACATACATATACATATATATATATATATATATATATATATATATATATATATATATATATATATATATATATATATCAGGGTGGTGCTCAAAATAATGTTTTTAAAATATTTACTGGGACATGGCTTTATGTGTTCCTTTTGTTCCAAAATGAAAAGACACCAAATATGAAAGCAATCTGATTTTATTTAGGGGTGCCACATCAGCCTTCAAACTAAAGGTGTCTACAAAACTTTTCTATACAGTATATGGATCGAAAGCAAAACCAGAAGTTTGTTTTATGAAAATCCACCCTCCACTCACTTTCTTTGTATTCTAGCAAACACAAGTTACAATAGCTGCACAAATAGCACGATATTGCTATGAAAACTCAAATTCAATGATAACAATCCAAATGTTCAGTTCATAAAATGAAGAGACACCATATCACATAATATTAAAAAACCCAAATATAATGAGAAATGTAACTCCTATTTCTGGGCCTGTTTCACCACTGTTGCCTTCTTGGCATCGGGGTACATCTTCCTGTGAGCAGCAACAACTTGGAGCAGAGCTTGCTTTTGCTCTTCATCCTTTGTAAGGAGCTTATTGTAGTCTTGTATCAATGCGACACCCCTTTCTGCCCTGTCGTTCACCACGACTAAGCCACTGGCGGCTTTCTTTGCTTCCTGAAAGCTGGTTTCTTGCTCCCATGAACCAGGATCCTTATCCATCCAATCAGTTGGGGTCCCTAGGATGCTGAAGAAATGTTTGGTGTGTTTTGTTATGAGGCCAGCGATTGACAGGGCGGTTCCTCGTTTGATAGCTGGTCTCTTTGGAGAGGGGTTTTCACCGTCATTTTTCAATGCTTCAATCATATTGATCTTGCTTTCTTTGTCAATTCTGGTGTCAAAGAATGCAATTGCCACTAGTACTGGGCTCATGTACCACGTGTGGCGGCCAAATGCCTTCAAGGCTGCCTGAGCCATCTTCTGATTGATTTGTTCAAACTTTTCCAACTTCTTGAAGAGGTTAATGTCATTCAGGGGAGCCCTCAATAGCTTGTGGAGCCCGAAACCAAGCCTGTACATACACAAGGCAGACAAAAATGTTGAAGGCTCGGAGTTCTCTCGCCTCTCGAAGTGTCAAGTGGAACTCTGACCGAAACATGAACACCTGTAGTGAATATAGTGCTTTTGCCATCCATCTGGCTCTGTGCATTGCTCCTGAGGAGCCATGATCCGGATTCCACGAGGTGGGATTCCTCCCATGTAGATGACAGTCAGTTCTAGGAGTTCACGATAATCATCTCGTGGCTGCTGATCTTTCAAACACACAAGAACGTTTTTGCTTCCAACACAGTGTCTACAGATCCCATTGAAGCCTTCCTCTCTGAGAATTGATCGTGAAGAAACTTCCTGTCCTCGGGGTTGGTGATTATGGCCTCCGAATCTGCATGCCTAAGATCAAACGTCTTCTCCAAGGAGGCCTTGAAGGATGCTTCCTTTTTCTCTTGGGTCGCACCACCCCGCTTTGCACCTTTTTGGAGGCTCCTCCATTCTTCATATAGCCTCTCCAAACGATGGATGCAGTGCTGCTTCGTCGTTGTAGGTAGGTGAGCTTTTTCCCAGAACTTCACAACCTCTTCAATGGTGAGGGTTGCACTCTCCCGGGCAGTGCGATTCTCCTTCTTCAGGTGATGGAAAAACAGGACAAGAGATTGATGCACAGTCGGGAGCTTGGCACCTTTGATGGCATCTCCAGAAGTGGACCCAATGAGATACACATTATCCTGAGCCCGAGTTTTCAATGAAACACTGGTACTAGCACATGCCATATCTGCAAAATAAGCAAGAATGTGGGTAAAATCCTGTTAATTCTTACTCTACAGGGTCACTCTCTACAAAAGAGCCACAGTCAATAAGTTAGGCCTACATATTACACACTAAAAAAGCGTACCCCTGACCCCGGGAACCTGTACAAAACATGCATGAAAATTGCCCAGATAGTGATCATAGGAAGTCTCAAAACTGTATGTATAATATATTGTATATATATAATGTATAATGTGTATTTATGTATATTTATTATTTAATGTATATTTACTATATATTTATTTTTAATATTATATTTAATGTATATATATAATTATGTATTTATTTTGTGTATATACAGCCCAAACAATGGGAATTCCTATTTTTGCATGGGGGAAAATTCATCACTGATGTGGCACCCCTAAATATTATTGGATTCCATTCAAATTTGGTGTGGTTTCCTTTGACACCAAAAGGAACAAAAATAGACCATGTCCCGGAGAAAATCTGCATTTTGATTTTTTGAAGCCCACCCTAATATATATATATATATATATATATATATACATATATATATATATACAGTGTATATATATATATATATATATATATATTATATACGTACTGTATATTTGTATACAGAATCGAGGCTTGTGTAACAGCTAACACATTGAACATTAAAACATGCACAGACACATAAAACACAAAGAAGGGAGCGGGAGCGGGAGACAAGAGGGGAAGAGAGAAGGAAGCACACAAGCACAAGAACAGTAGAGAACAAGGACGTCAGTAGATCTGTGGAAGGGGGGGGGCTGGGCGAAGAGGGAGGGGTAGCCGGTATAAAGCAAATGAACACGACTAGGAATTTCACTACTCGGAATTTCAGGAAAGAGGTTGGGGATTGAAAGAGGCGGATTTGGGGTGTTTTAACGGGGGTAGAAAAGATCAAGGTCTTGGATTGGAGAAGACAAGAGATGGTGGTGAACCGCTGTTTTGAAGACCTGGAGGGAGGAGAGGGATTGAAGAGAGTGTGGGAGTTTGTTCCAGAGGTGGGAGAAAAGGGGAATGAAAGAGTGAAGGTGAGCAGAGAGTCTTGGTTTTGGCAGTTTCACCAGAAGAGAGTTGCTGACAGATCTTGTGCGCCCTGCAGGAATATTTGGGGGACAGAGCACAGACAGAGCCGGGGGAGCAAGGCCGGAGAGGAGTCGGTAGAAGACAGAAAGACCACCACCTGCCTGCGGTGAGAGAGAGAGAAAGGCCCTGAGACTCAGCTTCATTGCAGGTGATTCCAATGATTCTGAATGCTTTGGTTTCAACCGTGTGAAGCCGAGCTAGGTGTGAGGCAGGAGCACCAGCCCAGAGGGAGAGCAGTATTCCATTGAGCTGCGGATGAAAGCTTTGTATGTGGTGAGGAGCTCAGAAGTGCCCAGAAAGGACTTCACATGACAGAGTCAGACAGACACACACATACGACAGAGTCAGAGTCGACAGTCAGACAGAGTCGACAGAGTCAGAGACTGGCTTTGGAGGCCAGCTTGGAAATGTGGTTTTCCCAGGAAAGATCATGGCAGATAGTGAGACCCAAAAGCTTGAGTGACAGAGCTTCTTCAAGAGGATTGTTCAGAAAGTAGATGGGAGGGAGGTTTGTCCAGACGGTCTTTTCAGAGAGACAAAGTGAGAGTGCGAGATTTGGCAGGATTGAAGGACATGTTCCACTTGTTTGACCAGTTTGTGATATTGTCCAGGTCTGCAGAGAGTGAAGAGGCTGCTGCCTGCTATTGAAATGTGCCTTAGCTTGGAAACACTATCTACTCTCATGGACTAATTAAAGCATATAATCGAAATCTGGATTCGGGTTTTACAATCGGATCCTGTAGACTAAATGAGTATCGAAATCTGGAGTGAAATCTGAAAAACTTAACACAAGGAATTCTTAAAACTAAATGTATTTATGTGAGCAAGGCTGTTCTCCTCCTTCTGCACTGTCGTCTTACATCACACCTCCATAGGATAAGGTGTTTTGTCAAATTGCAAAAAAAAAAACATTTTATTATTCCCTGCGTTAAGGCAAAATACACCTTCAAATGTAACGAGAAACCTTTTATGCAATCACTCGGAAAACATTATGGAGAAACTCTGATTCTGATAATTCTTCTTGTTCTTAAAACTCAGAAAGCATTACAGAGAAAATCAGCCACTGATAATACTTCTTCAAAATTGGAAAGCGTTACGGAGAAACTCAGCTATGCAGGGTGAGTCACAAGTCCCAGATCATGGTTTTGGCTGCTTATACAAACTTTGTTCATACCATCTACAAGGGTGCCAAAAGGCTCATTTGTTCACCACTGTTATGTCTGGATGCATAATAATAATAATAATAATAATGCATTTATTTCATATAGCGCTTTTCAGGAAGCCCAAAGACGCTTTGACAGAGTGCAAAACATAATGCATAGCAAAACATGCCTTTATATACACCATGAGCATGGTGTATATAAAGCCTCTCGGTTCTGAAAATGCCATAAAACTTAAAAAGAAGACGAAGAAGATCCCTCCTTCTCCATATTCAGCAAAGCGATGGGTGGAATTTGCTAGCAATGGGGAAATTTTTCGAGACACCTGCTGTGCCAGCCCCATGGTGTTCACCCACTTCGGAATAGCAATGGTGCCTTAAGGAGCACAGGCCGGGGGTATGTTTTCCCCCTTCCCATCCTCCTGCTCCTTACAGTCCTCCTGATCCCTCCTGCTCTCCTCATCCCTCCTGCTCCCTCCTGTCCCCTCCACTTCCTGCTCTTCCCATTCCCCACCCCTCTACTCTCCCCACTACCTTTCCTCAGGCCTTTTGTCTTTGTCATGAGCGTTATTGAAATCACAACATCCTTGTCTTTACAGAAGCAGAAATAACATTGGTCTCAGTGCGGTGAGAAACCCAAGGAGTCCATCAGGAAGCATGCCCAATAGCACGTTCAATCCTGGTACGTTTTGGACCTTCCAAGTCGCAGATAATTCGAACCGGTATGTGCATGCCTGTGTCCTGCTCCTTGTATTGTGGCAACTACATGATGCTAAAAGTTGCCCATGGACTAATCCCTGCATCTTGGCTGGATGAAAGCATTAGAAAAACTGCATAAAATCACCAGTCAAATGGGTACTTGTCCAGCGTGGCCTTGCCCCAAAGGAAGATCCTTCACTGGAGCAATTTGCCAAGACAGCGAGCCATTTCCTGCAGCAGCTTTGTGATGAACAGACCCAGCTTTGAAAAGTGTTTTTCTTGGCATTCTCTATATTTTCCAGTTCATCCACTTCAATACTCCTCAGTACCTCTGCAATGTTCACCTGGACACGGTCTATCATCATTGGTTAATTTCTGCCACAGTGGCCATTGTTGAGGTGAGGGGCAGTGTGGCTGGGAAAGGGGATGGGTAGTCGGAGCTCTGATGCTGTGCCTCATCGAGCCTGCTATCTCTTCTCTTTCACTGAACAAACAGACAGATCAGCTGAATACATACACATCATGAGCTTATATCCATTGTGAAAACAAGATGGGAGCAAAAATCAGGCATCTTGTCCGTGTGGCTCCAACATTGGCAGTATTAAAGACATGGATGGAAGGCACTTAATGCACTTATAAATTATCGATAATGTCTATTCAATGTTTAAAATGAAAGGTTGGCAAATCCGATATAGGCTGGATGTGAAGTTCCATCCTCGTGGTATTTCAAATAATCAGATATAAGCGACAGAGCATGCCTGAGTGAGAAAACAGGTCAAAGTACTGCAATTGAAATGCATTTATATATTTTGATGATTGTAATGCTCTTCATATATTGCCTGCTTTTCTTATTTAAAAATCTCAAAATTAAATGCAGCTAAAAAAAAAAAGCATTTTTATTCAAGGAAAGACTAAAACAAAGATTTGCAGTCCACTCATCCCTCGATTCGTGGAATATATACATTCTTGAAAAGTTGTATGTAAAGCGAAATTCCGTATAGCGAACCCTATTTTCCCATTGACTTCCATAATATAATTGGATATGCGTTCCTATGGAAAAAAAACCCTTTGCATCCAAGATAGTTGCTTTTCGGTCTCTTTTAGCACTTCTGCAATCACTTGTACTTAATGGCCTTTTTCCAGACATCTTGACTTATTTTTAGAGCGTGGGAAATCAGCGCAGTATGAAATGCACGCTAGCACAAATGACGGGACAGACTGTGCCCTGCTCGATTTCTGCCCCAATTTTCCCAGCTCCCCCAATTAAAAATTTTTTTATTTAGAGATTCAAAATTCATAAAAGAGAATTTTTGTAACATATAACGAATTGGATCCATAATTTATATGTTGTGTTATAACGAAATTCCGTATATTGACTTGCCGTATAACAAGGGGTGTATGTATATAAACCACTGCAAAAATCAGCCTACTTAAATATTTTTAGCTCATCATACTTTTAAAAAAGTGTTGTGGACCAAATTGATAACATATGATGATTATGATGATAATGAGGAGAATTTATGATGAGGATTCTGATTATAATAATAATCTTACTATAATTCACCAAATGTCAGTCCGTCCGTCTGTTCGAAGGTACCGCAAAAACGGCTGAACCGATCGCAACGATATTTTGGGTGGGTAATCCTGGGATCTCCTGAAGTAAAATAGGCTATAATGTTTTTCCAATTTCAGCTTTGGCCTCCAGCATTTTCAGGTTTGGACTCCCGCATAACGTTATTTTCCCGGGTGCTGCACAAACGTCTGCACCGATCGCTGCACAGCTGCACAGCTGCACAGATCGGACTCGGTGACCTCGGATAAAGACCTTTTATAAGGACATGGGTTGAATCCCTGCTTGAGAGAATGCCAACCCCCTCCCCGCCATCACGGTCGTCTCTCTAACTCACAATCCCACGAGATATGTGGAAAGGACGACCCAAAACCAAGTATCTTCTTTTTGATTCATATATAAACATCATTAAAAGTAAATAATGACCTCGGCCAAAGTTCAACCGGCGTGAGTTTAATCTCTGCATGAGAGAATTCCACATAGCTATTTGGGTGGTGTATAAGCCAACAGATCGCTGTCTCCATCGATCTTGCCGAGGCCGTAACACCTATCGGCTCAAAATCCTTTTAACTGTGGACTTGGTAGTTTTTACAATGAAGGAAACATTAACAATGTTGTTAAAAGTTTATTTTGTGATGAATTTGTGATTGGAGTTATGTTGTTTGGAATGAAAAAAAAGATATCGAGTTCAAGTGACTGACGACATGTCGTGATGGTTTCTACTTTCTGAACGTGAACTTCGCGGATCACCATATGCAGATTTGCCACGGACCCACGATCGATGTTTATATATGTGAACGTACCCGTTTATTTGCGAACGGGTATGTTTTTCATGGAAGTCGTTCACGAACTTGCTGTCCATGTCTGATGTGCGACTGAAAGTGCCACAGGAATGTGGAATTTATTGGTTTCATGCTTTAGCATTCGCCGTATCTGCATTGCCTGTGTGCTTCCGGCCTCCCACCCGTGAGTAGCACGGGTATCTCACTAGTGATAATAATTTTGGCTTTACTCTCCATTCACTCATACTCAAAACAAATGTATTTAGAGCTCAGCTGTCATGGCATTTATATTAATCTCCTATCACAGTTATTATAAATTTCTAAATAGATTTAGAATTTATGCACCAACAACAACCAACCTACCTGAGGACCCACAAACACACGGAACTTCGATCCAGGTGTGTCTCCTCCAATGAGGAGTGAGTTTGGGCCAATCTGTTGCAGCAGGTAAAGGCGAGCATGGAGCGCTTTGTTCACCCTGCGCCGTGCCTCCTCAGCCCCAAATGGAGTCACAGAGTCCGGGGATGGGGCACGTCGTGGAGGTGTTACACGCCCACTCTGTGGAAGGGAAGAGGTTTGGGCATACGTTTATTCCACGTGCTGAATGAGCAGATAAAGTAGTTCATTGGATGGAAATATCCCACTGTGTCTTTCAAAAAGAGGAGGCCATTATGTGCTGTCAATATGTTCATATCTCAAATTCCTGCCCTAACGTACAGGGGGTACTGCATCAGCAGCACAGATGTGTTTCAGGAAATAATCAACCAGTGGTTCGAATTGGAAATTTAATTCTGGTCCAATATGCATTTACTGAAACATGATGGGTGGTACTCACAAATTTACATCCTTTCAAGCTTGAGTTATTGTCTCCATGTAAATTATTTAAATTCCTCCATCCAAGAAACATGGACCGTACGTGTATATTCATGTCTTTAAAATGCTTCTATATTGTATATGATGTTGGAAGAATCAAAATGCATGCTTGAATGGTGTGGATACACAGTAGTTTTAACTCCAAAATTATTATTATTTTTTGAAAACTCTTTTTGGGTTTATTCATGATTAATGTATTAATTTATTCATGTATTAATTAATGGTGGTAACTAATAATTACACGAAAATAAGTTCCAACAAAACTATCTTCAATTATGCTTCTTACCTTTGCTAAACAATCATTTTATTGTGAGCAACAACAAAAAAGCAGTGTTCCAGTGATACATAATTGTTGTCCCACATGCACGAAGCTAAATGTGGGGTAAAGCAATTGGTGCACTTTGTCGATCTGCGGTGGTCTGTCTGTCTACAGATGTCAGTCTTTGATTGAGGAACTACTTGATTTCACTTGAATTTTCTATTCGGAACACTGCAGAACACGAATCGGAACATGAATCAGAACACAAATCTACAGTTTGGCAGTACTTTGGCTCTGCAGTTTAGCAGCAACTAGTATGGAATCTCGTCCTGATCGCACATGCGTGCAGTGGAGTACGGTAACTTTAGTCTGTCTGTGCTTGTCTAGCAGTCAAACAAAATTGAAAATCATTACAAACAGGAACTTCCTGTTTTTAAGGATGTCATAAAGGACACAAACAACAAGCAGGAAGATTGAATGTAACGTGTTAAATAAATAAGGTGGTGTAATAGACGCGGCATCAACGGCGGTAAACTTCCAGAATTTTTTTTTCTACAACCTTTAAAATCTGTATTCCATTGCAATTGAATAATTATATACTTGAACAATGTAGAACACAAATTGCATTTTACCACGTGTTGGAGAATATCAAGATTCAGACAAAATCGCAGCTCGTAGGAAATATAGATCGTGTTCGCACAAGCAAAGCAAGAGTTTAAAAGACCATTCCATTGTGCTTTTTCAAGACCGCCTGGGGTAAGGTGTTCTATGAACTCTCTAATTTTCCAGCAATCACTGCAATATCTGGCATTGCTACAAAAAAAAAAAAACTGGAAAAAGAATTGGTGTTATTAAATGTATTCCCTGAATTTATTGCAGGAGTATGAATTATATTATCTCAAGAGTTGTTATTAATAGTTAATGAAAAAAAGAGAAGAGAAAATTGATTTCAAAGATATGTGAGAAAGTGGTAAATGAAGGGTTAATGGAAAGCCTCTTTGTACCAAATATTGGTACAAATATTGGAATAAGAGCCTCTTTGTACCAAATATTGTTAAAAACTAAATTAATCCATGGGATGTGGAAGGAAAATTTGTGATGAAGATAGATGGAGGAGAGGGTTAAATCCAGAAGAATACATTCCCTTTCTTTGCTCCTGTGCTGATTTCCTTATCAACAGCTTTCTTTGGCCAGGATGGCTGTTTTCATGTTTTCCTGAACTTTCTGTAACACATGGGAATTTTGTGTTGACTGGCTGTTGACGACTGTAGGAAAATGTTTCTAGTTAACTTGCTATTTAATGTGGTGACTGGTGTTTTATGTCGAAAGTAAAATACAGGGTGTTTCAAAAAGGGTTGTACAACTTTAAACATTTATTTACAAAGAAAAAGAAACCTCAGGAACCTGAACCAAACATTTCTTGAAAGCTTATGATATGGTATTTTATATCACTGATTGCTATTGAAGTAAAGTCACTGCTAGAGTTAGTGAGAGCCCAAGTTCTGAAATTGGCATTTACGCAAAATCCTTGTAATTGACGTTCTCGATGTGTGCCCCTCCACGGTTCAGACAGGCATTGATCCTGACTACAAAGTTCTGTTCAACTTTCCTGTAGGTCTCGTGTAGCACTGCCTGGAGGTAGTCTGACACCCCCTGCTTCAGATCATCCAGTGTGGCAGGGTGGTTGAAGTAGACAGAAGGGTACCCAGGACAACGAGGCAGTTTCTGAAGAACTGCTGCACGAAAGTGATGGTGTCACCAGCTGTATTCGGGGGTGCACCATCCTGCATAAATCAGGTCATGCTGAGCTGGTTTGGGGTGACATTTTGGGCTCGAGCATTTGGAACTTCTGGAGTGCTCACCATTGATCGTCACCGTCCTGCTGTTGTCATTCTCAAACCAGTAAGGCCCTAGCATTCTCCATTTGGCATTGAATACGCAGAAGCATGTGACCTTAGAACCTTTCAGGTACCTCTCAGTGATCTCCTCAGGTGGTTCTGCCCCCCAGAAAATGTTGTGGTTGTTGATTTAGTCTCATACCACAGAGCCACCACTTTTGTCTTCTGCTCCACTGTCAATGGCATAGTTGAGCTACGGAGCTAGAAATACTAGGGAACAAATACCATGATAACACCACCAAACCATGAAAAGGACAACGGTAGAGGTCAAAAAACAAAGACATGGCAGGAAGTCAAAGTTGTATCAATCTTTTTGAAACACCCTGTATGAATGAATGAATGAACGATCGTTTTCAGGCCATTTTCCCTGCTAGAGCGGGGGTTAGCCTTGCGGGCCCCATGACAATCATGGTTCCCTGTTTGAGGCAATGTTTTTTTTTTTATGGCCAGATGCCCTTCCTGATGCCAGCCCTTCCTGATGCCAGCCCTTCCTGATGCCAACCCTTACGCCAACCCTTACGCCTCTTACGATGCACAGGGATACGGTGTACCTATTCTAAATTGGGGTACACACCTGGATCATTCATCGCAGCAAGCTGGTACTCAATTTGCCAACCTCGGAAGGATGACAGGCTAAGTCAACCCCCCTGGCATTAATTCAGCAATCGACTGGGATTTGAACTCAGGATCCAAGGATCCCAAGCCGGCACCCGAACCTCTAAGCCAACACCAGCCTCTATTTCCTGTAAATCACTCTGTGTAATAATAATGGATCAAAAAGCCAATTCTAAACAAAATGGGTCCGCTTACTCCATAACATACCTGATGAGCCCCTTTCGAAACTGCCCAGCTTATACAAAACAGCTTCGTAATATTTGAAAAAGGTTGAAGCCAAATGTTATGAAAACATTATTTTGTAGGTTGTTAAAACATCATGAACACATTATCGGAACATATTGCATGCTTAAAACGTTTTAAAACATGTCGACATCTATGATGTAAATTTGTAATATCGTAATTGCATTTCATAAAAAGTATAACATTTGCAGACGATGTTATTAAAACCCAACAAAAGAACTAGATATCTGCGATCACAAAGCGATCGCCCAGGCCCACGAAGCAATGACGCCATATTTGTTTGGACCACCATGTGACCTTGAGATTCAACATTTACGGACAGAGTGTAAATTAAGAAAATGTGTCTCCATCTGCAATCTATAGAAATAACTCAACCTTATGAAAATCGGAGGAAAATCATTCAAGCTATGATGAAAAAGGTGTATATTGTTAATTAAGCCACAATCTGAAAAAAGTAGGTCAAGGACACAAATCAAATATCAGGTGCACAGCATCAGTGCAGGTACACCATTATATAACCCCCAAACTCAATATTTCTTTAATGCAATTACCGGTGCCGGTGAAACACGCCTTCGTCGCTCCACTGCACCACGAAGTCCCGACACAGAGCAGAGAGTGGGAGAGATGGAGACTGTAGAAGAAGAAGAGTTTGTCGAAACACCTGGTACTGTCAGGCCAGGGGTTGCGCCAGATCCGGGGTTTGGGATGCTCGGATTAAGGTGAGAAGTAAAGACTTCTGATCGAGGAGGAAGGACACCTGGACTGGGACTGCGTTTGCGCCGAATGTCTGAGTGCTGCGTACTCTCTGGAGGCTTTCCGATCTGTGCAATGGCAGAAAACGAAAGCACCAAAGGGATCAAGATAATGATAGGAGTTCATTGACCTTTTAATTCATTGACCTTTGACCTTTTAATATGCAGCATTTTAATGATTTGTAAAGCGCTTTTGTTTTGCCAACCCTGAAGTACTACACCTCTGCCCTATGGCACAGCTGCCATGTTTCATGGTACCAGTGAAACTTGTTCACTGCACAACTCTATTGCATGACTACCAATGATGTTGATGTTACCCTTTTTGACAAGACTGTACTGAAGTAAGAGAAAAGAGAAGTCATGGCTATATGGCTGACAGTTTCTCTGATGAAATAGAGTAGAGTTCTTGTTCTTGGTCCACTGGACATCAACCAGTTCTCCCAATGATGTACAACCATCGGGGACGCCTCTTTGTGGAGGTTGTACTCCTCAACGCAAGTCCAGGGCCAAATCTTCTCCACTCTTCCCTGCTGCCCGGATTCATCATGGCTCTTCTCTCTCTCTAACTCTGTTGTGACCCTGACTTCGCAAAGGTGGGTGTACACCATCCTGGATGTGGGGGATCTCTGGGTCACTCCTGTGAGATCAATCGGCTGTCTCCGTGCCATGGGCTTGTTCGAGAGAACTAGCTGGGGCTATACAACAACAACAATAACAACAACAACAACCAATGATGTTACCCTTTTTGACGAGTACAGCTCGGTTCAAGGATCAGACTTTGTAGTACAGCTCGGTTCAAGTCTTAATCTGCTCCAGTAATGAAAATACGAGTGTGATGATGGACCCCATGATCATGTAAACAATGCGTGACTTGTTGCCTTGTCCTGGACTCAGATATTATTTTGAGCCAATATGACACATTCATGTCAGTATTCCTACAGATGGTGATTGCCATAGTAACATAAAATAGAAATAAGTATTTTTGAGGTTCATATTTTCATGATGTTGTGATATTTGTATTTAATATTGTGAAGATTCATTACTGACCAATGGACCACGCTTGTTTTTCCGATCCAGCCATTCCTGCTTCCAGGCCGGAACACCATTCGACCGCAGTTTCTCACGAATATGCCGCTCCTCTGGGCGATCATCAAGGCGTATACCTGGGCGAGTGGCGTCCCTTGCTTCAGGACCAGTACACCCATGTACAGGAGCACTCCCAGTAGCACCGCCAGATTCACCGAGCCCCCCATTGGTTCCTCCATCAAGTATGCCACTTTCTCCTCCATTGGCTCCTCTGTTGGTATAGGACAATGTTAAAAAAAAATCAGGATCAGTTTTAATGAAAAAAAAAAAGGTGTTGACAAAACTGAGATCATCCACGAGCAGCATCGTAATTAAAGCATGACTTCTTCTTCTTCTTCGATATGCAGAACAAGGCTGATGGGGACCATCATTGGCTGGGGGTGCGGCTATGCCGCTGATACAATGCCCCTTGCTGGTTACGGCAGCACTTTGTCTTTTATTAATGGTGCCTGCGATAGCTTGTCCACTCTTTGCGAAGGACACCGTGGGATCTTTAACGTCCACTAGCAAATGCCAGCAGACGGGACGCCAGAGCATGACCCATTTGCCAATAGCATCTCTGTCCACTTCTGTTTTAAAGCCTACTGTAGCATTTCAAGCTGGCACTTAATGGGAACCCCACATTGAGCAAAATAATGTAGTCCGTTCCTCATCACCCTTTCAGAATTCACAGTGCGTGATGGTTGAACAGGTTTAACTGTTCCATCTTTATCAAATGACTCTAAAGGACAGCCACAACATGAGGTGTATGGGCTAGAGCAATGTATGACCCCACAAGAAGTTGTAATTTTGCTGCAGTTTTGCTCTGTTAGTTCTATCCTATCTCATCATAATGAAATTTTCCAACTTACCTCTTTATGCTAACTCCTCCAAGCTCTCTGGAACACCTCTAGCTGCATGTACCTCCATACAACAAGCTAATGTTTTTCTGTGTGGTATACTGAGAATTCTCCCCAATGAGGATTACTCTCCGTATACCTCCATTTTCTCTAATATGGATCAAGTCATAACCACCCATCCAAGCTCTCTATTCCATTTCTTCAGAAATGTTACAAGGCCAGCTGGCTCAGTGGTAGCTCTGCAAGAACCCCCATGGAATTGCAGCAGAGGCCCTTTGCGACTCTGTGGGCCTGACCCAATCTGAAAACTTCCCAACCAGGTTTCTGCAACTGGTACATCCTTCCTCCTGAAACACGAATTACGAACATTCCATCTAATCTCTCCTGATCTTCTTCTGACGGTCTTGGCTCTTCTGACCACGTTCTTGTCAAAGCCCACATCCCTCTGGCTATTGCAAGGGTTGATCCTGTTTCAGCAACAGGCGCAGATGGCATCAAAGTGCATGTTTACAAATCCTGCTCGGGTTCCCTACCATTCACGGGTTCCCGTTGTCTGTCATTTCAGTCTATCCTACTCTGGCCACCTCTCATCAGCCTGAAAGTGAACAAACATCACTCCCGTCAACAAGAACATTGCAAAAACAGATCCTTTCAACTACAAACCAGTGAGTTTACATCATTGCTTCTGTTTTCAAGTTGTTTTCAGACAGCCTGATATCTGAGCATCAGTTTGGATTACATCCCAGATATTCAACTCTGGACATGCTGCTACTCCTCTCTCAACAATGGTTGGAGGCCTTCGATCTCAAGCAAGAACCCAGGACCATCTCTTTGGACATATCTTAGGCATTCAACAAAGTCTGGCATCTTGATTTGCTTCCCATGGTCTGTAGCTGTGGTCTACAAGTCCACCTTTATTCCCTGATTTCTGACTTACTCCACTTGCGCATTAACCATTTTGTTATCAATGGAACCCTCTCATCCACTCTCCCAGTGAAGGTAGAGTAACTCAATGCAATGCAGTGTATTTTGGGGCCAGTCTTGTTCCTCATTTACATTAACAACATTTTTGAAGGCCTGGAAAACCCTCTCTTTCTTTTTGCAGATGACTCCACATTGTCTCACACACTAACCCATTCCACTGCTTGGCAGACTATAGCTTCTTCACTCTCTGCCGATCTGGAATTGATCAGATACTGGTCTGATAAATGGACCATATCCTTTAATCCTGAAAAATCTCACTGTCTCACCTTGTCACTCCAGAACGATCGTCAAACCAACCCACCTATCTATTTATCTGGTCAGGCACTGGAAGAGGCTCGGTTTCTTGACATTTTCAGCCTCACCATCAGCCATGACCTCTCCTAGATCCAACCACATAGCAAAGCTCATTCCTTTCAAAGGAAGCTGCAGACTGGTCATCCTCTGTCGATCCAAGTCTTTCCTTGAAAAATCAGATACTCACAATCTGCAAGGCCTTTTTCACAGCTCAATTGAGCACAGCTCTCCCCTATGGGCCGACACTCCAGCATCACATCTATCTCTCCTGGATTTGTGGAATCTAAAATTCTCAATATCAGTGGAATCTTAGGCAATGAGGCCAAAGCACAAGGTATGTTCCTTTCACATCGCAGGCAGGTTTGTGGTCTCTCTGCGTTTTACCTCCTCTTCTCCGATAATTATTCCTCTGTTCTTCAGTCCTCCAACCCTCCCCAGCAACTCCAGGATGCACATCTTCTTACAGTAACCCCCACCTGCACACCTTAACTCCTTTGTTCCTCACTTCTCTCTGCGGAACTGCCTTCAAGAGGCCATTCTTTCTCAATCTTCCCAACAGGTTGTCAAGCAGGTTGTGCACCATCACCTCACGTCACCCCCCATTCTGACCCGTGATCTTTATTATCCCTAATAACCCTTCCTAACCCAACCCATTTACTTACTGATTTCAGTGTTTCATCCCCTTCAATCTTTTACTTTCCTGTTCCATCTAATCCTTTGCTGGTTGTGCCCAATTGTTGTCATGCTACCGACCGTCAGGTCGACCTTGCTCTTCAATGAGCCTCGCTCTTGTAGATAAAATAAAGATCCATAATCAAGCAACAAATTTAGCCGAAAATGTGACTGGACTCTGCCCCAGTTCATTTTCATGCAATAAAAAGTTGGTTTTCCTCTAGAATTAGCATTTTATGCTCGTCTTCTTAAATGTTTCCATAATTATTCCCAAAGCTACGTAATTATGCATACACCTCGAACCTATAACCACCCTTTTGGCAAAAGGACCAAAGCATCTATGCAGTATTGGTGCTCGTGCGTGCACTCAGTCACAACAGAAGGAATGGTAATAACTATATTTGGTGTCAGAAATGGCATCGGCGGTTACCTGCCAACTGCACAGCCCTGCCCACCTTTATCGGTGAGAAGTGAGACCTGGGTGGGGGCAGAGGGGTCACACACCACAAGCAAGTTTCGCAAAGCTATTGAGACAGTACAAATAAAAGAGAAGTAAACTCTTCCAACCTCCATGTGGTATATCTGTCCCTTGATGTAGAGTAGCATGTGCTTTACAAAAGTGCTTCATGGTGATATTTTGGACATCGTCTAATTGGCCTGTTATGGCATTACTATCTGAGTATTTAGTTTATACCGTGTTATGTATATCTATTCCGATGCCAGCATCTTTTAGGTTCAAATCTGTGTTGATTTCTCAATTTTCTCCTCATATCCTTAGAATTTGTCTGAGAGGGTCATTAACCAGTGTGGCAGATACATTCAAATGTAAGGTGTGCACAGAGGGAGCTGCAGATGGAGGAAATGTTGAGTTGGATCTTGGAGACGGCGTGAAGATGGACGATGTGAAAACATTTTGCTACCTCGGAGACATGCTGAATGAAGAATTCTCCCCAATCAGACTGTGGATCAGACTCAGCAACGGTTGCTAGAGTGAGATGTGCATGGAAGAAGTTACGGGAACTGAGTGGCGTGCTGATGAGGAGGGGAGTGTCGTTGAAGCTGAAGGGAAAGGTGTATGCTGCATGTGTGAGAAGTGTTATGATTTATGGGAGCGAGACATGGGTAATGAACGAAGAGCAGCAACGAAGGCTGGAAAGGGTGGAAATGCGAATGGTTCGATGGATGTGTGGTGTATTGTTGAGAGAGAGGAAGACAAATGATGAATTGCGAAAGATGATGGGAATAGAGCCTGTGATTGATGCTGTGAAGAGGAACAGGTTGAGATGGTTTGGTCATGTGTTGAGGAAGGATGAAAGTGACTGGTTGAGAAGAGTGATGGAAATGAATGTGGAAGGAAGTAGAGGACGGGGAAGACCGAGACAGACTTGGCTAAAGATGGTGGAAGAAGAAATGCGGGCAAGGGGGTTAACAAGGAGAGATGCAGAAAATAGGGCAAAATGGAGAAGATTGTCATGGGATCCGCAAGGCTAACCCCCGCTCTAGCAGGGAACATGGCCTTAAAATGCCTGTTGTTGTTGTTGTTGTTGTTGTGTTGTATCCTTCGAATTTGTGCCGACCTACACGTATGTTTCCTTATGTGATTGCCTCGAGGCAATACATGTACCAGCTCTCGGTAGACCTTAGAAAAATTTAAAAGGCTACAGTACATGCTTTGATGCATCCCTATATATATTTAAAGCATGACAATGCGCCTTGCTAGTGTGCTGCATCTGTTCGGAATTGGTTCAATCACAACGATATTGATAAATAATTGGTTCAAGCACAAGTAGTTGCATTAGAGGTAGAGGTTACGGGGATATTTTCCGGACTTGTATGTATCTTGTGTGTACATGGGTGATGTATCTGGAGTTGGTGCAGTGCCGGCGTGGTGGGTCGAATGGAATCTCCGTGCACCATTGTTCCATGTGTAATCTGTAGTGGCGAGCACCAATGTCCAAATCAAATCCAACTAAACCACCCTGGGATCTGAGAGCCAGAGTCAACATTTCTCCACCACTCCTTTAGGCGATTTACTCACATGTATTCAGAAGAAACAATATGTCCATGAAATAACTGATGGTATCATGGATACTGCACATTTTCCTTCCATATTTGCAGTAAGAATTTCAACGATGCATTCTGAACCCATCAGGATTTTTTTTCAATTCTTGTTTTACCGGCTGCTGAGTATTTAAAAGATGATCTGCATTGGGAATTTGATTCATTTCTCAACATTAGAAAAAAAAATTTTTTTTAAGGCAAATTGTAATAGCATATTGTTGTTGGTGTTTCGTATGCAGCCTGTGCCTGCTGGTTGCATCGTTTTTCTGGGGGCGTGGCTGCTGCGTATGCAATGCCTCTCTATAACCAGTCATCTGGTACTCATTTTTCCAACCTCATGAGGATGACAAACTGAGTCAACCCACGTGGTGTTAATTCAACGGAATTTTAACAGGGGCTCAAACTCAAGACCCTAACATCTCAAGCCAGCCACCTTAACCGTTAAGCCACCACCGGGCTTGTTTTCACTTGACTATAAGAGTTTGAACTATTTTGAGAATTTTAAACAAAACAATTAATTCCAATCATTTCCGTGAAGCTGAGAATACGTTTGTCCCGATCTGATGTAAGGTTATTGCTTTGGAGGTTCACAATTCCTGGAAGCCCACAGACTCACAATGGACAATCCCAGCGGTTAGAGTCTGGGAATGGCTCCAATGAGGCAAGATAAACTATATGTTTAAAGCATGTCGGAAATGTGAATTCTTCCCAAGACACCAGCACAAGATGGCCTAAACTTTTCCATCCATACTATGTATGAGATGTTTAACGTAAATATAAGCCCAGGTGGACAGCCGGCTTTATGTCCTTCCTTGAGTTCCAAGATGAGCATGCCCCCAATTAACAGTTTTAGTCTGATCCATATGCCAGTTATACTTATCATACTAAAATACGTCATTTGTGTCCATCTGTCTGATGAAGTTTTGACCCCAATACATTCTGTTGTTACTTATCCAATCTCAACAAAACTTGACAGGATGACCAAGAGTTACATAATGAAGGTTGTAGCGCATTCATTTGCCCCTCTCCCCAAGGTGGTTTTCTCCCCCGAGCGGGTTTTCCCCGCCATTGCCGTGAATGGCGTTGTATGTTGAGGTGTATATCAATGTTAAATTAGCTTTATTGTGGCGTTTGTCCAAAGAAGAAGATTTATCGTGGCGTTTTTCCAAAGACGCTTTTAATAACAAAATTAATGATAATCGCATATTGTTAATGTTATTACAAAACAATATTAATACAAATAATGTCCCACTTCCCCAAGGCGTTTTTCCTGCAGTGATAACATGTATAAATAGCTTATAGTTTAATGGCGTTTCTGTGGGAGCAACGGCTTCTACAGCAAGTAAAAATATTAGAAACCACAAACACGTATGCTTAGCTTTTTAAACCGTCGCTAATGCTCTTTACTAGTACCCAACTGCAAAGCCGCAACGAGCCGGCGAAGCCAAAGCCTCTTGCCACTATTTTACCCATCATAAGTAGGTTAGGTAGTTGGGAGTAGGTAGGTGTAGTAGGTACTGTAGGACAAAGGGGGGCATTAAGCTCCAGGGGGCATGAGGCTCCACTACATTGTAAATCTTGAAGGTAAATATAATGCATTTACAATGTAGAGGAGCCTAATGCCCCCCTTTGCCCTACCTGGGAAGACTTGGTAAAAGAGAAGAGCAGACAGTCCTCCCCAATACCTGCATACAATAAATGTCACAAGAAGCTTATGGATGTACTAGCTTAGGGCCTATTTTAAGAAATTTTAACTGGGCTTAACATACGTTTTCACAGTATGTGTGTAGTCTTCTAACTTCAGTCGCTGTCAGGGCTGGTTCTCTCCGGGCACTGCGGCTTCCTCCACCAGAAGAAGTTAGATCAGTAAGATCTAACTTTACTTTACATTTAACTTTACACTAAGATCAGTGCCGACAGATCAGACAATAGCGCCGTTTCAACGACAATGTGTGACTGTCGTTAATCAAACCGAGCTTTCTTTCTTTATGTAAACCGCATATACCGGTAGGTGCAGGACAACATCATAAATCAGACAAACCTACTGAGCATGGGAGCATGGGATTGAAGCCTAATTCGGCTTTTTAGGTCTACCACTAAAGAAGCGAAAAATTTCGAAAATGCCCCAGTCGCGACTATTGTCGCGAAGGGTGCACTAACCGCAAGTTACGTAGTTCCGCGGGATGCCTATTTAACTTTTTCGCAATTTTTTATGCATACTTCCGCATCCGCAAGATGGCGGCCTCCATGGATTCGACTATTGTCGTGACTATTGTCACGAAGGGTGCACTAACCGGAAGTTACATAGTTCCGCGGGCGCCTATTGAACTTTTTCGCAATTTTTGATGCATACTTCCACATCTGCAAGATGGTGGACTCCATGGAGCGATTTGGTGCGTCAAAGCGTCGAAATTCTCAAAGGATCCAGCAACATCTGGCCTTTCAACATAATACGTACGCGTTCATTCACAACACCGGCTTCGCCGTCTACTAGTACCCGACTGCAAAGCCGCAATGAGCCGGCGAAGCCAAGGCCTCTTGCCACTATTTTACCCATCACAATGGCATCAGTAGGTTAGGTAGTTGGTAGTAGGTAGGTGTAGTAAGTACCGTACCTAGTTCAAAATGACACCATTTGCATTCTGGATGAGATTAAAATTTATAAAATTTCCTTCTTGATTAATTCGGTGAATTCCGTCTCAACTTCGGATATTTCCGGCTGTGAAAAACTACGCTCTACGGCCGCGAGATTTCTAAAAAATAATTCTTCGTCAATTTTAGAATATTTGACGCCGTTTTCAGCCTCCGAAACGCGGTAATAAGCTTTTTTGAAATATTTTTTCAAATGCTCGAATCTCATTGGTTCCGGTGTTTGGTGAAGATTTTCGTTGAAGATAACCAGGGCCCGTGTAGGCCCGGGGAACGAGGTTGGTCTTAAAGTATTTTAATCACAAATTAGAGGTGCATAAGATTGTGAATCAAAAAAATACGGGTGAAACAAACTCCTATTGAACTTTTTCGCAATTTTTTTAGGCATACTTCCGCATCTGGAAGATGGCGACCTCCATGGAGCGATTTGGTTTTTGAAATATTTTTTCAAATGCTCGAATCTCATTGGTTCCGGTGTTTGGTGACGATTTTCGTTGAAGATAACCAGGGCCCATGCGGGCCCGGGGAACGAGGTTGGTCTTAAAGTATTTTAATTACAAATTAGAGGTGCATAAGATTGTGAATCAAACAAAGACGGGTGAAACAAACTCCTATTGAACTTTTTCGCTATTGTTTATGCATACTTCCGCATCCGCAAGATGGCGGCCTCCATTGAGCGATTTTGGTGCGTCAAAGCTTCGAAATTCTCAAGGGATCCAGCAAAATCTGGCTTTTCAACATAATACGTACGCGTTCATTCACAACACCGGCTTCGCCGGCTATAACACGAAATGAAGAAATTTGGAGGAATCCCAACATCCGTGAAGTAAGGTTTACTTACAGAACTGAGCGAAGATCTACTGTACTCTATATAACCCACAAATGTTGGGTTGATAACATGGCCCTTTCTGCCGCTACCGTGGCATTTTTGTAGCGAACTTTTGAAACTCGCTCCTGCTGTTTGATACGAAACTGAAAGGGAGAAGGTCGGGTTGTGCTCCTTTACCAATTAGCTAGCTAGCGCTTGCCAAGCTAGCCGTTCCTTAACGGTTTTGAATCGAGTGCTTGCTCAAATACTTAAACCACTTGGCGATCTCTCCACAAGAAACTTGTTAAATGAACACACCCAATGTTCTTGAGATCCGACCATGGATCGACTGTAATCTATATACCCCAAAGAGGAATGACCCTTCTTGCTGCTCCGGTGGTGAGCGGGTGTACTAGTATATCTAAGTTTGTAATTAACTTTTTCATTCATTATTTATAATTAAAATTAACGCTGCTGGAAGCATGGTTGCCAGCTGCAACCAAGCCCTGTTTAGATGAAACAGATGAGATGGTTGCAAAAGTATTTTCCAGCTTTAACTGCTCTTTGAAACTGCCTGCCACTATGCTTAGAACAGTATGTAGACATCTATATAACAATACGCTTGTTCGTCCATTCGTCCGTCTGTGTGTAACATTCCTTTCACACACACATTGGTTGGACAGCTGGCTTGACTCCACCCACAATTACAGTCTGGAAAATAAAATGGCTGCCATGTTGGTGCAATGCGAAGCCAAAGACATCTTCGGAGCTGTCCTATTTGCAATCAGTGAATCTCTTCCAGTCTCTTTGCTGTGAATCGCCTTGAAGAGTACAGCACGAAAAGCTTTGGTGTTATTGTCATGATGTCGTGTTTGTTTTCTCGTATATTAATCAGAATCACTACAATGTAACACAGGTGGAGGCCAATTAACTTGGTGTGTGATTTTGAAGGTGATTGGTTACACCTGAGCAATTGCTATTATAAGAAGTGGGGGGACACTTATACAACCAAGATAATTGATAGAATTTCGTAGTAGTTTTGTATTTTTGATTACTTTTCTGAAATTTGTAGAATTTGTTTTTCACTTGGGAGTTGAGGGTTATGATGTGTAAATAAAAGTGGAAAAAGCCTGATTTAATGCATTTTAATTCCAGGATATATGGCTCCCCACCTGAAAAAAAGGCCAAAGGCCAAAACGGGCCAAAAGGCTCCCCACCCACTCCAATAGAGAAGTAGATAAACTGAAATGTGGATTAATGTGGTATTGATGTAGTACAGGCGTGATAGGCCAAACTACCTTCTGCATGAAATGTAACTTCTAATTATCATTCAATTCGAACTACATATGTTCCTTTCATCCACACCTTGTCACTTGTCCAGCTCAAGAGTAGAGCACACATCGATAGATACGTCTGATCAACTGAAACCACAACAACGCTCAAGTCTTGTGTTTATGGTGGTCAGCTTAAATTCATTAAATTATGGACAGCTTGTTGAATGCTACACATAAATTATGACAAGAAGTGAAAAAAACAACAACCACTGGGAGAGATTGTAAGGCAAGAGTGGGACAAAATAAATAATAATAATAATAATAATGCATTTATTTTATATAGCGCTTTTCAGGAAGCCCAAAGACGCTTTGACAGAGTACAAAACATAATGCATAGCAAAACATAAAAACAATGGCAAAAAACAAGAATCAATAGGGAAATATTCAAAGCAAAAAGGAAGGAGAAGGAGAAGAGATAGTCAGGGGTTAAATGCTGTGGGTTAAATGTTGAATGCAGTGTTGAACAGGTGGGTCTTGAGTGATGTTTTGAATGTGGTGAGTGAGGAGTCTCTGATGGTGTGAGGTAGTGAGTTCCAGAGGGTGGGAGCAGCGATGGAGAAGGCCCTGTCCCCCCAGGATCTGAATTTGGTCCGGATGGAGGGGGGGGGGGGGGGTCAGGAGGTTGGTACCAGCAGAGCGGAGGTTGCGGGTGGGAGTGTGTCTGGAGAGGAGGTCAGTCAGGTAGGATGGGGCCAGGTTATGGAGGGCTTTGTAGGTCAAGAGGAGGATTTTGTACTGGATTCTCTGGGGGATGGGGAGCCAGTGAAGCTTGTAAAGGACGGGGGTGATGTGGTCACGGGTCCGGGAATGGGTGAGTAGACGGGCAGCGGAGTTCTGAATGTATTGGAGTTTATTGGTGATTATTGAGGGTGAACCATAGAGGAGGCTGTTGCAGTAGTCCAGGCGGGAGGTGATGAAGGCGTGGATGAGGGTTTCTGCAGCCATGGAGGAGAGGGATGGACGGAGACAGGCGATGTTTTTCGGGTGAAAGAAGGCTGTCTTTGTGATCTGTTTAGTGTATTTGTCAATGTTATCTAGCCAATGTTATCTGAAAAGAGAAATTCAGGAAACCAAATCCCCCCCCCCCCCTTCACTTCTCTTCCTGCCCACCTGCATACTATTTGCTCACTCCCAAGCTCCAAAACTGAAACATGCCCACCAGCATAGCCCTAGCACCAAGTAAACACAGTTACCCTTCCTCGAAGGAAGCATACTCTGCTAGGTAAACAACCATCCATCAAATTAGACCCTGGAGTAAAACAGCTGGAATGGTAATGGGAGTAACAGAACAACTGTGACCATGATGACCAAGGTCTAGTTAGTCCAAGCATTATTGTTAGCATTGGCAGAAGTTGGAGAACTGATAGATCATAGCTCCAAGTGCCTTGTGAACAAGCCAATGAGCATACATGTCCGGAGGCCATAAATACACCATTTCATCAAGGGAATGGGACTTTACATGGAAAAATCAACAACAAAATTGACATTTCATGAACATTTAATCGATTTTGCACTAATTTTAAGTGTTTGTCTCATTTATTTGATAATTACCCACGCCAGAGGAGAGGGTATTGCATTTGAGTCCGTTTGTTTGTCTCTTTGTTTGTCCGCACAGAATAAATATGATTTTCTCTGCAACCGTTGGTCCGATTGACAGGAAATTTTCACCATAGGTGCAACGCCACCTGTAGAATTTTTTAAATGATAATTATGACGTCATAGGTCACGTGGTTCGGCCGCCATCTTGGAAAAATCGAAAAAATTTGCACCTCCATATCTCGGAAAGCGCTAAATAGAAAAAATTGAGACATGGCTCATTGTAAAGAACTCTCCATGGGGAATAAAATATGTTCATGATGATGTCATAGATGCCTCCATTATGACGTCATAATTTGACAAGTACAAAACTTCATCCTATCAAGACGAAATTTGTTGAGCATCATGTAGGCAAAAATTGGCGGAGAAAAAAAAATAATGATGACGTCATCAGTCACGAGGTTCGGCCGCCATCTTGGAAAAACCGAAAAAATTTGCACCTCTATATCTCCGAAAGCGCTGAATAGAAAAAATTGAGACATGGCTCATGGTAAAGAACTCTCCATGGCGAATAAAATATGTAAATGATGATTTCATGTCCCTCCATTATGACGTCATAATTCGGCAAGTACAAAACTTCATCCAATCAAGATGAAATTTATTGAGCGTCATGTAGGCATAAATTGGTGGAGAAAAAAAAAATAATGATGACGTCATCGATCACGTGGTTCGGCCGCCATATTTGTTTTAACACAAAAGCCTTAAAAACCACTGAAAATACATCCTGGCGAGGGTTTGCAATCTCCGATTGCTCTTTTTCTTGTTGATCATGCTTTGCAAAGCTCTGCAAGTGCTGTATAATACATGTTTAAGTATGAATTGATGACAGCCATTTCAATGTACAACTCAAAAATCAGAAATGAAGACAAAATAGAGGAGCTAAATGACAGAGGGCAGAAAGTTCCCAGACTGACTGAAAGACAGAAAGAGGATCAAAAGGTAACATGGAGATGAAGTCTTCTCAAATTAATGGACGAGTGGAAAAAAGGAAATGTGTGTGAGGATAAGGCATTATTAGCCGCTATTGGAATACGCGGATATATTGTCCTGAGGAAGCCTGTTGTGAAGCGGGTGAAACATCACCTGAGACCGGGTCTGCTCTTGCATATTTGCTCAAATTTGCGGAGTACATCGTTTTTTTTACTTTCTGGTTGGAAGCGCCTTCTTTCTTAAAAATGTATAAACCCAATCACCCCAATCTTTTACTATATATATAGAGATAGAAATCCGAGGAAATCCGAGGGGTGCTCGCTGAGCAACGCGAGCATGTAGTCCATGCGCTCGGACGGGCGCGTATCGCCGAGCTCAGGTAGGTTGAGCAGGCGTCGTGCGCGCTCAGCCGGGGAGAGGGCGAACGTGCCCAGCAGAAGTGCCTTGATGTCGTCGTACTTGCCATCAGCGGGTGGGTTCTGGAGGAAGCTCAGGCAGCGGGCGGCGGTCGCGGAGCCGAGCGTGGCGACCACGTAATGGTAGCGGGTGGCGTCCTCCGTGATGCCACGCAGGGCGAACTGGGAGTCCGCCTGCGCGAACCAGACGGCGGCATGTGCTTCCCAGAAGGTGGGCAGATTGAGGGACACTGCGGTGTCCATCGCGTGTTGCAAATTCGGGGTCACCAGTGAAGGAGCACGGGCTCCAGCATGAGACGGACAAAATGACGGGCAAGACACAGACTCGTCCAGAAGATATTTATTCTCAAAACCAACTCAGGAACACTGAAAAGCCCGTTTATCGGGCTGCCTTATAAAGCACAACCAGAAACCGAAACCGAAAGCCACGCCTCTCAGGCGAGGCGTGCTTCGGTGGTCACGTGATCAACAGGTGTAGCTGATTATACCCGCACACGCGGCACGCTTTGGTGGTCACGTGACCAGCCACTCTGGCGCCGTGGTTCCCCGCCGGTGACGTCACCGGCTGGAGCAAGGAGATTCTGATGCTGGTCTTGCTTGGGGGACCCATGGGTCGCTACAATGTCAACACGTTAAACTGGAACACACTACCTACACTTGGAATGTAGGTGTTCTTCAAGGAAAGCCACGATACCTGTGGCTCATTTTTAAGAAACCAGATGGAGATGAAGGTACTGATAAGAATAATGCGCTGAGTGATAATGCTGAGGTGAAACAACTTTGGGTTTCTCTGGATGGCACATTTTACCCGCGAGATAGATTGGAAATTGATTGGGAAAAAAATGATTATGCGGAAGCCTACAAGTCTTACCATAAAGAGTGTGAAAGCAACGGTTATAAAGATCCAATTTGGGATATGGTTGCATTTGAAAAACTTTGTACAATCTATGCAATTGACCTGAGTTCTCAAAAGGAAACTATCAAGTCTAATAGAATGGATACTTCTCTATACATTGAAAGAGGGGAGAGTGAAGAAGTTGACGCATATTGTTTGCTTTTGGAAGAAACTGAATTGCAGATTAATACAGAGTTCATTGCGATTCATCTGCAGTGCAGATGCAGATGCATGCATCTGCATCTGCATGCAGTTCATCTGCAGATTAATGCAGATTAATACTGCATCAAATTTTGTGTAAAGCTTGGCGATTCCCAAGTGGAAACGATCCGCAAGATTCAACACCGTTCATTCCATTATGAAGGAGGATTTGGGCTTCAGGAGAATCTCAGCGAAGTATATATATATGTATGTACTAGCTTGGCTCGGCTCGTTACGCTTGCCTCACCACGTGTGTTGTTACAGAGGAAGGGGCTTGTTTTAGCTGAGGATAATGACTAAACATGAGTTGCGGTGTTGTCATGATTTCCACCAATCATAATACAAACAATTATTTTGCACAAATTTATTTGTAATATACGTGATATTACATTTAATAAGCAATTTAGGTTGAAAAAATAGAATTTAAAAAAAAAAAGAACCACTCAGCACATACATATGGGAGGGGTAGGTGCAGACTGGAATTTTGAGACGATTACACTTCACCCCCACGAAATTGAAAACATCTCACCACCACATAATTCAAAACACCTCACCACCATGTAATTCAAAACACCTCACCACCACGTAATTCAAAACATCTCACCACCACATACTTCAAAACACCTCACCACCACGTAATTCAAAAGACCTCACCACCAAGAAATTCAAAACACCTCACCACCACGTAATTCAAAGCACCTCACCACCACGTAATTCAAAACACCTCACCACCACGTAATTCAAAACAACTCATCACCAGGTAATTCAAAACACCTCACCACCACATAATTCAAAACACCTCACCACCACGTATTTCAAAACACCTCACCACCACGTAATTCAAAACATCTCACCCCCACATAATTCAAAACACCGCACCACCACGTAATTCAAAACACCTCACCACCAAGTAATTCAAAACACTTCACCACCATGGAATTCAAAACACCTCACAGCCGAGTTATTAAAAACACTTCACAACCACGTAATTAAAAACACTTCACAACCACGTAATTAAAAACACCTCACCACCACGTAATTCAAAACACCTCACCCCCACATAATTCAAAACACCGCACCACCACGTAATTCAAAACACCTCACCACCAAGTAATTCAAAACACTTCACCACCATGGAATTCAAAACACCTCACAGCCGAGTTATTAAAAACACTTCACAACCACGTAATTAAAAACACTTCACAACCACGTAATTAAAAACACCTCACCACCAAGTAATTCAAAACACTTCACCACCATGTAATTCAAAACACCTCACAGCCGAGTTATTAAAAACACTTCACAACCACGGAATTAAAAACACTTCACAACCACGTAATTAAAAACACCTCACCACCATGTAATTCAAAACATCTCACCATCAATTAATTCAAAACACCTCACCACCACATAATTTAAAACACCTCACCACCACATGATTAAAAACACTTCACAACCACCGAAAACAAAGTTTGATGGAGTACTTCAGTGACAACAGACTGCCCAGATATGTGGACATATAGATGGATGACTGCACCTGAGTTGCTGTATTGTGATGGTTAACACCAATCATGATACAAACAATTATTTTGCACAAATGTATTTGTAATATATGTGATATTACATTTTATAAAAAACTGAAGTTGAAGATTTAAGTAAAAAAATTAAATCAATAAAAATTCAACATTTTTCAAAAAGAATCCCTTAGGACATACACACGGGGGAGATAGATGCATACCAAAAGTTTGGTACGATTTCACAAACGTTTGAGGGAGTGGTTCAGTGACAAGACAACACAAGACAAGACACTGCACAGACATATACCGTATATATAATCTATATACATATAGACCAGCTATAATATATATATATATATATATATGTGTGTGTGTTTATTTACTTGTTCATATATTCTTCAAATCTAAAAACTAAAGGAACAAATCCAACCAAATTTAGCATGTTGACTGAGGGTACTCCAAGGATAATTTCTGCTGGGTAGCATATCTGGGGGAGGTGTTCAGAATGATGGGAAGAGTAATGTGTATCGTATAGCGCCACCCACCGGTGGTAGCCGGTATTACAAATCTTCTTATCTATATATATAAACGCGAGTTGTCTGTGTGTGTGTATCCAGTTTTTGTGTGTCCGCGTTTTATTCAGAGACTAGCCGAAACCCGTGGAACATCCACGGAAGGGAGGATGTGGTGTAGTACACCGCGATCGACGACACCGGCACAAATGCATGCTCTGGGTTGTCCACTCAGTGGACGGCTTGCTTTCGCCTTCGCCTGTCCAATCAGCGGACGGCTTGCTTCGCCTTCACCCAGCCGACGCCAATACGATGGCGCGTGGAACATCCACGGAAGGGAGGATGCGGTGTATGGATAGAGTGTACCATTATGGATGGCATAGGGGATTTGCTTGTCCGAGTAAGAGTTAGGAAGAAAGATGAGAATGAAGAGTGTGTATATGAACAACGATCGCCGACACCGGCACAAATGCATGCTCTGGATTGTCCACTCAGTGGACGGCTTGCTTTCGCCTTCGCCTGTCCAATCAGCGGACAGCTTGCTTCGCCTTCGCCCAGCAGACGCCAATACGATGGCGTCGTATCGGCAGTTAATCGGATGCTTTTCGGCCCCAACGTCGGCGAATTCAGATTTTTCGAGTATGGCTGTACGTGATAAACAAAGTGCGCGGTTCGTAGATCGTAAATCCATTAGTGCCGTGGGCATCGGGTCACTGGGTGCGGCGTAAAAGGGATAACAAAGTCGAGTCCTTACGCTATTATTATATAGATGGCTGAAAGGATCTTCATCAAACTTTCAGAGGTTCATCAGTGAGTGCCTGGGAGTGTTTTAGGCCAAAACAAAAAAAGTGGAAAAAAAATGTTCGTTTTTTTGGAGTTAAAACAAAAAAAAAATCGCTCGATAGTGCCTAAGCCTTTTAAAATTAATGACAGTTATATACAAGTACACATTCACATAAATAAATACAAAACAATTTCCAAACATTTGAATACAAATAAATCAAACAATTCCACAAGTGTACGAATTTGGGAGTATGGCTTCTTCTTTTTCCTGATCGGCATCGCACTTATCTCAGAAACGTGAGCCCCTCCCCTCCCCCTCCCACCCATGCCCCCTCGCCCCTCCCCTCCCCCCCTCCCCCCCCTGCCCCACATCCCCTGCCCCTCCCCTTTCCCCCCTCCCTCCCCCCCCCCCCCCTCCCCTCCCCTTCCCTCCCCTTGAAAATGTTTCTTTCTGCTCATTTTAAGCAGAGGTTCAAATCAAAGCAAACAACACTGAGTTTTGCAACAAAGCGGAGGTAATTTTTGCTTACGTCACATATAAGCAGCAAGGTTACTTGATGAAGATGACGTTTGCTGACTTCCAAACAGATGGAAGATAATATCAGCCAGATGAGAGAGTGAATAAAGCAGAATGCTTGTTACGTACAACATGTGGTATTTTGATTAAATCCGTCAGTGATACGACAGGTACTTTTGTTCGTGCTGTGTTTAATAATTTTGATATCCAAGTAAATAAGTATTCAACACAATAAACTCTGAAAGTATTGTGTTTATTCCAAGGATTATCTTTATCTTTATCCAAGAGTTTATCTGAAAGGCTTGGCTTTTATTAACTTGGTTTAAGAACACCGTTTTGCTCATTATTTGTTCAGATTGTCCTTGCAGTGGTTTCTTACATGCAAAACCCAACCAGTGGTAGTAAAACTCACCCTTGAGTGGTCTAGTCTTCCTATTAGTTCCAGGAGAATTGGCATGCTGCTACTACATTATGGGAGAAACCGAACTGGTTCATTAACGACCTTCAAGGTGGATAATCTGGTCTGATAAGCATTATGTTGGCTTTACGGTTAAGGTGGGGTGGTTTAAGATCCCAGGGTCTTGCGCTAAAGCCCGTCGTGTCGTTAAATGAACAACAGGTGGATCAACTCAGCCTGTCATCCTTCCGAGGTCGGAAAAACGAGTACCAGCTCACTAGTGAGGGGGATCTCTTGTATTTACAAGATAATATAATATTATGTATGTATATTATATATATATATATATATATATATATATATATATATATATATATATATATATATATATATATATATATATATATATATATACTCAAAGGCAAAAGTTATTGTGACACACAAACAACAAACAGAATCAGTGTTAAACTTTTACTGCCGCGAATGAAATGTTATTACATGGAAAGACAAATGTTTCAAGGTATGGTAACGATCAACAGTCCAGAAGAACAGTGCACCTGGCATATGCAAATGAGCCACAACACAAGAGGGGGTTCACAAGCAAGTTCACACAGTCAGTAGCGAGTGTGTCCACCTTGTGCATTGATGCAGGCCTGGCACCTTCGCCTCATTGAGGCCACTAAACGTCGATGAAAGTCCTTGAAAAGATCATTCCATATCCAAGGAAGGATTTGGTGGAGTTCCTGCAGCGTTTTTGGAGGATTCGGATGACGTCGTAAACGTCGCTCCATTTCATCCCAGACGTGTTCAATGGGTGACAAATCAGGGGATCTTGCAGGCCAGGGTAACACATTAACATTGTTCTGATTAAAATACTGCTGTACAACTCGAGCAACGTGTGGTCTGGCATTATCGTGTTGAAACGTCACTCTAGGGCCGTTCTGTTGCAAAAACGGTAAAGCGGCCATTTGCAAAATCTCGTCTCGGTACCTCACAGCATTCAAGTTCCCCTCAATCACAATCATTGGCGTTCTTGCTGCAGCTGTTATCCCACCCCAGATCATAACGCCCCCACCTCCAAAACGATCCCCTTCCAGAACACATGGCCTGATGTAACGTTCACCTGTGCACCTGTAGACACGTGTCCTACCGTCAGCTCGGTGAAGCTGTGCCAAATGGTGTTTCTATGGACGTTGAATCGACGAGCAACATCACGCTGCGAGGTACCAGACTGAAGCATACCTATAGCTCTCCATCTGTCATTTTCCCTGAGGCGTGGCATGTCGAACTTATTCCAAAACGATGAATAGGTGTTTTTCTGACTTCTGCACTTCTTAAGACTGCATTGAGTGGAAATGATAAGCGTCTGGTTGTCTGGCCTTTTAAAGTGAACATTGCTGGCCATTTTTCTCGAATATGTCATGCTTCTTGCAAATTTCATGCAATTTGAACAACAACTGCTTGGTTGCGTTTCTTCGACCATTTTAACACACTCTTTCTCTGGTTCAAATCCAAAAATTCATTCACAAGATTACCAATGAAAAAATTCCATGTCACAATAACTTTTGCCTCTGAGTATATATATATATATATATATATATATATATATATATATATATTGTTATGAATTTGGTAGAGCAATATGTAGAGCAGAGTAGATCTGAGTAGGTAAAATGCTCCGGGATGTCGCGATAGCTAGAACCCACTATGTACCTTTAAGTTAGTATGTGTAGGCGTATGCCGGGATAATTGCGTATATATTTCCTGTACGGGGACAGGAAGTGCTACGTAGTTAGGGCGATAAGGGTAACTTTGTGTGTTTTCCCACCCCTGTGGTCAATCCAATGTCCCTTTTGGCATCGCACCTAGACAGTAGGAATTCATGCCCCTAGCGCACCTACATTAATTAATTCCCTTCCCTTTCACATCAATGGAACAACACCAACCAAAACGCACCCTGCTGAGACACGATGAGATGGGGGTGGATCTTTTGACGTCATGGGGAAGGGCGGACGAATGGACGTCACGAGAGGGCGTGACAGTGCGTGAGGGAAGTGACGACACGAAGGAGAAGAAGAGGAGTTCGGAGTTGGACACGAGGCAGAGCAGACGCCATTTGGGGGAGCTGAGAGGATTCAGTCGTGATAGAGTGCACTGGACATTTCCCCCTCTCGTTCTTTCCTGCCTTCGTTCCCTCCATCTTCCCTGCGATTGGATCGCGTGCTTGCGTGGGCGGCTGTCGTGCCGAGGTTCGCCCCGGTGGTGGCCGTATTCGTGGCCTCTTGCGTACCATCGCCAACCACTCACGATCTCCAAGGCGCCGGGCAGAGACGATAGCCCCAGAAACCGTGGTCTTTCGGACGGGGCGAGCGTTTGAGAGTTGCGGGGCGAGAGGACTGGGGTCGGCGAGCGAGTCGCGTCGGGGAGACCACTCCCGCCCACGTGTCAGGGCCTAGCCATCCGAGGCCTGCATGATCTCCACGCCACGCTCCCGAGCGAGCAGAGCTAAGAACGCACCACACACACACACCCTCTTTGTTCATTTCGTCGTCTGCCCTGTGGTTTGTTTAATAACTCTGTTGAGCAGGAGTACTCCATACAGGGGGTTTAGAGCATCATATTTCTTTGTTCTCGGAACCGTTAATAAATCCTTATATTATTTTCTGAATATATCTGAACGCAGTTTCCTGTTGGATTTTAATAGGTAAGGCTGCGGAGCTTTGCTGTGTCCGCCATTCCGCGCGTTTAATTTTAGTTTAAGTGCCTGATTTGGAATCCGCCATTGAGTCTCGCCTCGGGAGTAAAAGCCTCGCAATTGGCCATCCGCAACTGTGGTGTTAATCGCAGTTGCGTGACAAGTGGTGCCAGGAGTGGGATTCGAACCCGTTGGACAAATTTTTTTGTCCGTGGCGAGACATCGACTCGGTCGGGTGTACATTGCGCCCGACGTTCGAACGCAAAAATTTTATAGGCGAGGCGGAGAAATTTGTATCGTCAATTGGACATACGGAGCGATATCGCGTCTTCGTCAAATTTAAATTGTGTTTCTGGAATTAAAATAAATACGCGTGGGGGAAACAATCTTCCGGAAGGCGAATGTCGGAGATTGACGAGATGGAGGTACACAGCGAGGCCTCCGTCAGCGTAGGGAGTGAGCCGGAAATGGAGGATAGCGTTGGAACTTCCCCCACCGCTGGGATGGCCCCGATAGATCTCCAGACAATAGTAAATTTAATAAATGCTCAGAGGGCCGATAGTGAGCGAGCCAGTCGGGAATTGAATGACAAAATTGATGGGCTGGAAAATAGAATGAGTAATGATATGGGAGAAATGAAAAACAAAATGGAGTCCCAGGGGAATGAATGGAGGGAAGGAATGAAGGATATGAGTGACCAAATTAATGGATTAAAAGGGGAAATGAATGCTCAGAACGAGCAATTGGAGAACAAAATTAATGCCCAAACCAAAAACATGGAGGGGCAAATGGATAGATTAAAGGAGGGTTTGAAAGAACAGATCAAAGGGATGGACAGCAAAATTGAGGGATTGGAGGGAAAAGTGAATTTTTATTTTATTTTTTTTGTATACTGAATCGAGGCTCGTGAACGAATGAATGAACAAATGAAAGAGAGGAATGAAAAATTGGAAGGAAAAATTGGGGAAATGGCACAACAGCTGGGGAAACGAATTGATGGCATAGAATGTAGTGTGCAAAACCAAATTACGGGCAGACTGGGGGAATTGGAGGATAAAGTAGAAACTAGAAGGGGGGAGATGGAAAAAGCCATAGGGGTGGCAAGTGAATCGATACGGACCGAATTAATGTCAAAAATAGAGGAGGGCGTGACCCAGGCTGTCCGAAAGGGGGAAGCGTTGGAGGGTCGAATTGATAAAGCAAATGGGGACCTGGAAGGCTATCGGTCCGGGTGGATGCCAGAATGCTACAGCAGAGTGAGGAATGGGGACTGCTCAACCGACAGGGGGGCAAATTGGCCGAGGAGGTGAGAGGGTTGGAAACCCGCATAAAAGAGCAGGAGCAAGGGTTAATTGAGAAAGGCCTGTGGGGGCCACAAATGGATAATGAAAGGGTGAGTGATTTTATGCAGGAGCGACTGGAGACCTGGGACAATACCATCAAGGAGGAGGTTGGTCGGGTTCAAGAGAGCCTGAGGGAGGAGGTGAGTAGGTCGGTTAAACATCTTCAGGATCAGATTAAGGTGACCCAGGAGACCCTCACCACGAGCCACATTTGGACACCAGAGGCTCCGAAACGGAATACCCAGTTGGGGGGGTGTTTTGGCCCCGGACTGGATTTGGACCGAGAGGAATCGGGGAATAGAGTCTCTGGAAAAACAATCCCCCTCGTACATTTTGACGGATCAGGGAGCCTCGAGGCTTTCCTGACACAATTTGAGTGCGTGTCTCAGCTCAATGGTTGGGGAGGGCGGGAGCGCATGGGGAATCTGGTGGCGACACTACGGGGGTCAGCCGCAGACGTGTTAAACGTAGTCCCAGAGGGAATATTGACCAGCAAGGCCATCTGTGAGGCCTTGAATAACAGGTATGGGACAGGTGCAAGGTGCGACCTGGTCAGGGCACAGCTGCTGCATCGCAGGCAAAAGCCTAACGAGACGTTGCAGGAGCTGGCCCAGGATATATACCAATCTGTGAGGATAGCATACAGGGACCTACCAGCACAGGCGTGGGACAAGCTGGCGATAGAAAAATTTATGGCGGCTCTCCCTGATCCCGAGGTCCGGACGTTGGTGGAGTTACAGGACCCATCCACGGTGCACCGGGCGGCGGAATGTGCGGCGAGACTGACCTTTTTGAGAAGGTCGAACCGCGCATCAGAGAGGGCACCTGTGACGGTACGGCAGGCCGAGGTGCGGGATCAGGAAAAGCCAGAGGATGACATAGGGCGAATGTTAAGGGGAATCAGCCGCCAGCTGATACATTTGACCGGGGGAAAATTTGCAGGGAGCGAGTCACGACAGTTTGGTCCAAGTTGGCCATCGGGACGGCCTGATTTTTATCGGGCTGGGCCGGGAAAAAGGGGTGCTCCGCCTGGCTACCAGAGGGGTCCGTTCTTGGGGACTTGTTTTAGATGTGGGAGAAGAGGGCACAGTCAGAGGAATTGTCGGCAACCATATGGGCCCCCACCTCCTGACAGGCTTCGCAGTCCAGAAAGGAGGGGGCCCCCAGTAGGTCCACAGGCGCCAGACAGAGGACCACCACCTCGGCCTGGGCCAATAGGAATAGAGTGTGCGGGAAACTAGAACGAGCCGAGCATACGGGGCCATGCTCGGCTGGCAAGTGTGTGGAGAAGTGCCCTCCTTTGGTGGAAGTAGTGAATTGCGGACAAATTGGCGCAGGTAATCTAAGGGTTAGATGCAAAATTGAGGGAGAATTCTGTGAGGCTGTGGTGGACACTGGAGCCAGTGACACCATTATCAATCCGGGTGTGCTAGACCAGAGTGTTGGAGGCTGGGACAAAATTGATAGGGTAGAAGGACACAGCCTTCAACTGGCTACGGGGGCAACGGCACCAATATTGGGACGCGGAGTGGTGAGGATGGAGTTGGGTGGCCTGGAGGTCAGCGTGGTTGTGTGGGTGGCGGGGGTGTGCGATCAGTGTCTGTTGGGACTGAGTTTCCTGGTGGAACATGACTGCCAATTAGACCTTGGGCGTGGTCACATGTGGTTGGGCACCGAGAGGCTGCAGTTAGTGGGACTGGGGGATAACGAGGAGGTGCAGGGGACGTGGCTGGAGGTGCCACGCACTGTGACCGTGCCTCCCAGGTCCGAGAGAGTGGTGATGGCAGAGTTAGCAGCAGGTGCTCAACCCATTGGCCAGCTGGGGCTAGTGGAGTCGTGGTCCTCACAGGGGACGGAGGGATTAATGGTGGGTCGCACCCTCGTAGACACCCGGGGGCCTATGCTGGCAGTCAGGCTGCTCAACTTGTCCGACAGCCCCCGCACTGTAAGGGGCGGAGCCATCGTAGCCAAATGCAATAGTGTAATAGAGGTCACCGGAGGAGGTGGATCCACATGCTTGCCATTACAGCCGGAAGGAGGGCAAAATTTGGGGAAATGTGATTGGTCAGAGGGAGTGCGGGACATGATGACACGCTCTGAAGAGGGCCTAACATCGGAGCAGGTAGAGACATTGCACAATTTGGTTGGTAAGAACTTGGGTGTTTTTTCTCTCTCCCCCGAGGATGTTGGACGCACAAGTCTCGTCAGGCACCAAATTAGTACTGGCGAGGCTCGGCCTGTTCGCCAACCGCCGAGGCGGCTCCCTTTCGCTAAGAAAGAGGAGGCAGAGGAACAGGTGAGCAAAATGGAAAGAGCCGGATTTATCGAGCCCTCGGTGAGTCCTTGGGTGTCACCCATTGTGCTGGTGAAAAAGAAGGATGGGACCACTCGGTTCTGTGTGGACTACCGCCAGCTCAATCATGTGACGCTCAAGGACTCGTATCCCCTGCCAAGGATTGATGACACCCTCGATGCCGTTTCAGGCTCAAAATGGTTCTCCACATTGGATTTAAAGAGTGGTTATTGGCAGGTGGAAATGGATAAAGAGGCGAGGGAGAAAACAGCGTTCACCACAGGAAAGGGTCTCTGGCAGTTTGTCGTCATGCCCTTTGGATTGTGCAATGCCCCTGCCACGTTTGAGCGTCTGATGGAACATAGTTTAATTGGCTTACCGTGGCAGACTTGCCTAGTCTATTTGGATGATGTATTGGTCCACGCTCCCACATTTGAACAGGCTTTTGAAAATTTGTCAGAGGTATTTGGGAGATTAAGGGGTGCCGGGTTGAAATTGAATCCGAGCAAGTGTGAAATTTTCAGGAGAGAAGTGACTTACCTGGGTCACGTGATTAGTGAGAGCGGCGTGGCCACTGACCCTGGAAAGGTAAAATCTGTAAAAGAGTGGCCCGCCCCCAAAAATGTAAGGGAGGTCAGAGGATTTTTGGGCCTCTGCTCTTACTACAGGTGATTTGTGGCAAATTTCGCAGAAATTGCAAGACCTTTGCACAAATTGACAGAGAAAGGAGCCAAATTTGTATGGTCAGAGAGCTGCATCGAGGCATTCAGTCACTTAAAACAACGTCTGGTGGAGGCCCCAGTTTTGGCATACCCGACGGAGGATGGCAATTACGTCCTGGACACAGATGCGAGCCAGGAAGGATTGGGAGCTGTGTTGTCACAAATGCAACAGGGAGTCGAGAGGGCTATTGCGTATTACAGTCGGGCACTTTCGAGGCCCGAACGAAATTATTGCGTTACCCGCAAAGAACTATTGGCCTTGCTGTCTGCAGTTGGACACTTTCACCCTTACCTTGATGGGAGGGAGTTTGTGATCCGAGTGGATCATGCCTCCTTGCAATGGCTCCTTCGGTTCAAAGAGCCGGAGGGACAAATTGCAAGGTGGCTTGAGAGGCTGCAGCAGTATAATTTCACTGTGCAACATCGGCCTGGCAAAGCACATGCCAATGCAGACGCTCTCTCTCGGCGCCCCTGTTGGGAGGCACAGTGTAAATTTTGTGATAGACAAGAAGCCAAGGATCCAATTGGACAGGGCCAAATTGATGCATGCCTATATGCAGCGAGAGTGACCAGGCGAACTTTGCCACAACCCCCACCTGAATTAGGCGATGTGAATTGGCAAGAGAGTCAAAGGGAGGATCCTGTTTTGGGGCCCCTTTTTCATTGACTAGAGGAGGACAAAAGACCTTCTTGGGAGGAGATTGCTCCACACGGGGCCCAGGTAAAGGCCTATTGGGCGCAGTGGCAGATGTTGGGGTTGAAAGAGGGCTATTTGTTCAGAAAGTGGGTGACACCAACGGGCGATGTAGCTTCCTGGTTGATAATTGTACCCAACAAATTGAAGGAAGTGGTTATGGGGCACGTGCATGGGACTAGGACAATGGGACATTTGGGCGTGGCCAAAACTTTGTCCAAATTACAGCAGTGGTTCTACTGGGTGAATTCGGGCAGAGACATTCAAAATTGGGTGAGATCCTGCGACCTCTGCCGCGGTAAGAAGGGACCCCCACGTGCGCGCAAGGCCCCGCTCCAGGTGTACAATGTCGGAGCACCGCTCGAGCGGGTGGCAGTCGATGTGGTGGGGCCCCTGCCAGCCACCCGCCGAGGGAATCGGTACATTATGGTGGCAATGGACTACTTCACCAAGTGGCCAGAGGCCTACCCATTGCCCAACCAGGAAGCCCGGCTGGTAGCTCAAGTTCTAGTTGAGGGATTCTTCTCCCGATTTGGCGTCCCAAGGGAGCTACACACTGACCAGGGCCGGAACTTTGAATCCGCCCTCCTGCGGTCGGTGTGCGAGCTCCTCCAAATTCATAAGACCCGGACGACCCCCCTTAGGCCTCAGTCGGATGGGATGGTAGAGAGGTTCAACCGGACACTGTTGACACAATTGGCCCTCTTTACATCTGAAAACCAACAGGATTGGGACGAGCACCTTCCCTTTATATTGATGGCATACCGGACCGCCCAGCATGCGACCACTCGGTGCACCCCCGCCTTGTTGATGTTCGGTAGGGAGATGCGAGTCCCCACAGATTTGTTGATGGGACCATCACCAGGGGAACCGGGTGAGCCAACTGTGGAAAGCTATGCAACCAATTTGAAAGCGAGCATGATAAAGGCTCATGAGTTTGCGAGGAAGCAAATTGGCTTGGCTTCTTTGCATATGAAAACGCGGTATGACGCTCGGGCTCACACACCTCGGTTCCTTCCTGTAGACCTTGTTTGGCTCTACTGGCCCCGGAGAAGGAAGGGGGTGTGCCCAAAACTCACCTCACCTTGGAAGGGCCCCGGGGTGGTGCTTCGGCAGGTGACTGATGTGGTGTTCAAAATTCAGATGGGCCCGCATACCCTTCCACAGATAGTTCACGGGGATAGATTGAGCTCCTACATGGGTCGGGAGGCTCCGGGGTGGATTGGAAGGGTGAGGGGGAAATTAAGTGTGGTGGATGACGCTCTTGGACCCGACCAACCTGCAACTACCTGCACTTGAGGTGAGTGTTTTGAGGAGTACTGTCTCAGGCTTCAGGACTTGCTTTGGAAATTGGGGACATGTAATTTGGAGTTGAGAGGCGGGTGAGAGTGATGACATGGCCGGTGAGGGGATGGAATGGGGGCCACACAGTGTCTTGTGGGTGGCGTATGTTTTTGTGCTGTGGTTATGTGTTTTGATGTGGTCGTGAGGTTGGAAAAATATGAGCGAGTGGTGATTATTGAGTTTTGAAATGCGTTTTAAAAATGGAAATGTGTAATGATTCAATGATTTGAACTGTGAATGGGATTTCACATGTAGCAGGCCATGGCAAACTTTGAAACACCTTTTGTACTACCATCATCTATGGAATTGTGCTGAATTGTGCTGAGTTGTGTGGAGAATTGAATGGCAGCGGGGGAGGAAGTGTGTTTTGGGGTCTTGTGGGTGGGGAAGGTGTGTGTGTCCGCAGGTACAGAGCAAGCTCTAAGGAGCGATGCCTGCGGGCCCCCCTCTGCGGCAATTACCCCTGGCAGCCGGTGGTAACTGGAAATTGGAGCTCGTCGGTGGAGGGTCTGGTTGGGCGCCGCGGGGTGAGGAAGTCCCCCAGTGACCCGTGTTGCTGCGCGGAAGCAGGAGGCAAAGGAGCCTGGTGTGTGTGGACACCCTCACCGGTGAGGTAATGGCGGAAAGGGGCTGTTGGGCTGTCACGGGGCCAAGAGGTAAAGGGGGGGGGGGGCAATGAACTTGTAAGTCGGTTGACTTGTTTTTGGGACTGCGGGCACCACAGCCTGATGCGCCCCCACCATCTTTTTGTGCGGTACCTCCCCGCTGCCTAGTTGAGGAATGCACACACACGCAAATGACATCAATGCCATGGTCCTGCAGGGGGGTGTATTGAAATAAGTGCTTTGTTGACTTTTGAAATGCCTTGATGATTTTTGGAATGTAATGATGAGTTTTGGAATGAGGATGAGTGGTTAAGGGGTCTGTGTTGCATGAATGTGGGCGAAATCCACCGAGCCATGTCACTCATCTCTGCAACATCTGGACAGGGCCCGTGGAAATTTAGGGGGTGCATTGGGATGGCCCCACAGGTAAGGTCATGTGTCATGTGTCTTGTGGCATCCACCGGGGGACGCGGTCTGTAGACCGGGGTATGTACAAAGGTTAGAGTTTTGAGTTTTTGGAAAGATGGTTAAGTTTTGTGGTTAAGTTAGTGTTGCGTGTTGTTTGTTTCCTCCCTCCACAGGAACAATGAAGAAAATGTACATACTTGCATGATGGTTAAGGGGTTTAGCATGTTAAGGAAGTGTAGGTAGGTAGTCCGACTCACTTCCCACAGCCCTTCCTGATATATTTCATAGGTTAATTAAGTGTGTGACAGTAAGTGTTAAGGCTGGAATGGTAGCGCCTGCGGTGAACCTTGCAGGAGCTACGGTTCCAGGGGGGGGGGGGGGGGGGCTGTGTTATGAATTTGGTAGAGCAATATGTAGAGCAGAGTAGATCTGAGTAGGTAAAATGCTCCGGGATGTCGCGATAGCTAGAACCCACTATGTACCTTTAAGTTAGTATGCCGGGATAATTGCGTATATATTTCCTGTACGGGGACAGGAAGTGCTAAGTAGTTAGGGCGATAAGGGTAACTTTGTGTGTTTTCCCACCCTTGTGGTCAATCCAATGTCCCTTTTGGCATCGCACCTAGACAGTAGGAATTCATGCCCCTAGCGCACCTACATTAATTAATTCCCTTCCCTTTCACATCAATGGAACAACACCAACCAAAACGCACCCTGCTGAGACACGATGAGAAGGGGGTGGATCTTTTGACGTCATGGGGAAGGGCGGACGAATGGACGTCATGAGAGGGCGTGACAGTGCGTGAGGGAAGTGACGACACGAAGGAGAAGAAGGAGTTGGACACGAGGCAGAGCAGACGCCATTTGGGGGAGCTGAGAGGATTCAGTCGTGATAGAGTGCACTGGACATTTTCCCCTCTCGTTCTTTCCTGCCTTCGTTCCCTCCATCTTCCCTGCGATTGGATCACGTGCTTGCGTGGGCGGCTGTCGTGCCGAGGTTCGCCCCGTTGGTGGCCGTATTTGTGGCCTCTTGCGTACCATCGCCAACCACTCACGATCTCCAAGGCGCCGGGCAGAGACGACAGCCCCAGAAACCGTGGTCTTTCGGACGGGGCGAGCGTTTGAGAGTTGCGGGGCGAGAGGACTGGGGTCGGTGAGCGAGTCGCGTCGGGGAGACCACTCCCGCCCACGTGTCAGGGCCTAGCCATCCGAGGCCTGCACGATCTCCACGCCACGCTTTCGAGCAAGCAGAGCTAAGAACGCACCACACACACACACCCTCTTTGTTCATTTCGTCGTCTGCCCTGTGGTTTGTTTAATAACTCTGTTGAGCGGGAGTACTCCATATAGGGGGCTTAGAGCATCATATTTCTTTGTTCTCAGAACCGTTAATAAATCCTTATATTATTTTCTGAATATATCTGAACGCAGTTTCCTGTTGGATTTTAATAGGTAAGGCTGCGGAGCTTTGCTGTGTCTGCCATTCCGCGCGTTTAACTTTAGTTTAAGTGCCTGATTTGGAATCCGCCATTGAGTCTCGCCTCGGGAGTAAAAGCCTCGCAATTGGCCATCCGCAACTGTGGTGTTAATCGCGGTTGCGTGACAATATGTATATCTATATTATAATAGCCGTAGATGATTGTCTGTCTGTCTGTCTGTTGGGTGTCTGTCCGGGGTGTGGCTTACTCGGTTTGCAGAGTAGCTCCACCCATTCTGGGAGTGGCTTCATATAATTATAAACAAATATCCACCATTTTATTAACTCGCATAGCTTTGAGGCCTGTTTTGTAGGCCCGTGGTGTCTTGCTCTCTCTCCCAGTTTTATTTCAAATCAAATTCGATATATCATTTCATTTTTCACAGTCGCTAACATAGTTTTAGACTCGGTTGAATAAAAACGGGAAGAAAATCCAATGAAAGTTGCCGTTTATAGAACGAAATGAATTCTCAAACGCCTGTAACTTCAAGGCCATTGAGTCTCTCTCACGCCTTTATCTCCAATCTAACTCACCATATGATTTCATTTTTATCGATGGTTTTAGACTCGGTGTCAGCAATAATTGAGAACATTCCACACACGCGGGAAAATGCAGAGATATATTTTTAAAAATCGCGTCATGGTGTATCGCACACCGCCCAACATGACACCGACGGCAACGTGTCGATATATATAAAAAATTCGCTTTTGCTTTTCCGTTAAGATATATTACTTTTTCGTTTGATGACAGTCGTCACAAAAACGTCAACAATGATGCCGACATATATTTCTTCGTTTTTATTTCATTCAACATTATTAGCCGGAAGTAAAATATGTTTCAGGAAATTACCGAGAGATATTTCTTCGTTTTTTTTATTAGTTATGTGCGCATACACTTTAAATAGGTTTATTTGAAATCTTTAATTTTCCACAAACATTCCACACACGCAGGAAAATGCAGAGATATATTTTTAAAAATCGCGTCATGGTGTATCATACACC
>NC_136262.1:128071705-128089205 GCF_964187855.1 Myxine glutinosa | reverse complement strand
AAAACTGCCTCAAACAGGGAACCATGATTGTCATGGGGCCCGCAAGGCTAACCCCTGCTCGAGTGGGGAAAATGGCCTTAAAACGATCATTCATTCATTCATTCACGTTATTAAAAACACTTCACAACCACGGAAACAAAAGTTTGAGGGAGTCATCTCTCTATAATGCAAGCAATCTCTGTGTGTCTGTGTGTCTGTCTGTGACCACTGTTTCTCAACAACCACTGGTCCGATCTAAGTGAAACTTGCCAGGTATATTGCTGGGGACCTGAGGATGTGCCTTTTCAAGGTTTGCTATTAATCGGACAAGTGGTTACCAAGTTATGGCCATTTATTTAGCAAACACATACGTTTTGTACGTGAACGAAGGAACAGCGAAGGACGAGAGCGAAGGAACGGCAAAGAGGAACGATGAAAGTTTTAATTTTTCTTTGCACGTACGGTCAAGCTACAGCGAAGGAACCGCATGTGTTTGTTGTTTCTGCCTTGCAGTTTGAAACAAGTTATGCCATTTAATTAGCAAACACATACGTTTTGTACGTGAACGAAGGAACAGCGAAGGACGAGAGCAAAGGAACGGCGAAGGACGAGAATGAAGACCGAAGGAACGATGAAAGTTTTAATTTTTCTTTGCACGTACGGTCAAGCTACAGCGAAGGAACCGCGTGTGTTTGTTGTTTCTGCCTTGCGGTTTGAAACAAGTTATGGCCATTTATTTAGCAAACACATACGTTTTGTACGTGAACGAAGGAACAGCGAAGGACGAGAGCAAAGGAACGGCGAAGGACGAGAATGAAGACCGAAGGAACGATGAAAGTTTTAATTTTTCTTTGCACGTACGGTCAAGCTACAGCGAAGGAACCGCGTGTGTTTGTTGTTTCTGCCTTGCGGTTTGAAACAAGTTATGGCCATTTAATTAGCAAACACATACGTTTTGTACGTGAACGAAGGAACAGCGAAGGACGAGAGCAAAGGAACGGCGAAGGACGAGAATGAAGACCGAAGGAACGATGAAAGTTTTAATTTTTCTTTGCACGTACGGTCAAGCTACAGCGAAGGAACCGCGTGTGTTTGTTGTTTCTGCCTTGCGGTTTGAAACAAGTTATGGCCATTTATTTAGCAAACACATACGTTTTGAACGTGAACGAAGGAACAGCGAAGGACGAGAGCGAAGACCGAAGGAACGATGAAAGTTTTAATTTTTTTTTTGCATGTACGGTCAAGCTACAGCGAAGGAACCACGTGTGTGTTTGTTGTTCTCTTCTCTTTGTGCTTTTCCTTGCGATGAAATTGCAAAATAGCAAAATATGTTGGCGCTAATTGAAGAATTGGCCATTAAAACTAATTTGCGATTAATCGTAAATGCGATATGCGAACTTCCGGACAGTGAGGCCTTATTTTTGGTACGTACGTCAACGTACGTATGTCCACGTACTTACCTCCCCGCACGTACGGGCACGCACTAGTTAAGTGACAACACAGGCACTGCCCAGATGTGTAGATATATAGAAAATTGACTGTACCCGAGTTGCCATTTTGTCATGGTTTACACCAATCATAATTCAAACAATTATTTTGCACAAATGTATTTGTAATATACGTGATATCACATTTTATAAACAATTGAAGTTGAAAAAACAAAATTTCCCAAAAAATTCCCAAAAAATATATATATATTGGAAATATTTTCAGAAAAAATACCCTTAGGACAAACCGACGGGAGCGATATGTGCATACCAGAAGTTTGGTACGATTTCACAAAAGCTTGAGAAAGTAGTTCAGTGACAAGACAACACAACACAGGACAACAACACAACACAAGACAGACGCTGCACAGGGATATATATAGACTAGCTTCAAGCGTCGTTACTGAGGAACGGGCTTATTTTAGCTGAGGATAATGACTGTACCTGAGTTGCTGTGTTGTCATGATTTACACTAATCATAATACAAACAATTATTTTGCACAAATGTATTTGTTGTGTTTGTGATAATGCATTTTTATAGGCAATTTAGGTTGAAGATTTACGTTCAATGTTTTTTTTTCAAGAAAGAACCCCTCAGCACATACATAGGGGAGGGGTAGGTGCAGACTGGAAGTTTGGGACAATTACACCTCACCACCACGTAATTCAAAACACCTCACCACCAAGTAATTTAAAACACCTCACCACCACGTAATTCAAAACACCTCACCACCAAGTAATTTAAAACACCTCACAGCCATAAAACACACAATAAAAACACGAATTTAAAAACACGTCACCACCACGAAATTAAAAACACTTCGCAGCCATAAAACACATAATAAAAACACCTCACCACCACAAAATTAAAAACACCTCACCACCACAAAATTAAAAACACCTCACCACCACGAAATTAAAAACACCTCACCACCACAAAATTAAAAACACCTCACCACCACAAAATTAAAAACACGTCACCACCACGAAATTAAAAACACTTCGCAGCCATAAAACACATAATAAAAACACCTCACCACCACAAAATTAAAAACACCTCACCACCACAAAATTAAAAACACCTCACCACCACGAAATTAAAAACACCTCACCACCACGAAATTAAAAACACCTCACCACCACAAAATTAAAATCACCTCACCACCACGAAATTAAAAACACCTCACAGCCACGAAATTAAAAACACCTCACCACCACGAAATTAAAAACACCTCGCAGCCATAAAACACGTAATAAAAACACCTCACCACCACAATATTAAAAACACCTCACCACCACGAAATTAAAAACACCTCACCACCACAAAATTAAAAACACCTCACCACCACGAAATTAAAAACACCTCACAGCCACGAAATTAAAAACACCTCACCACCACGAAGTTAAAAACACCTCGCAGCCATAAAACAAGTAATAAAAACACCTCACCACCACAAAATTAAAAACACCTCACCACCACGAAATTAAAAACACCTCACCACCACAAAATTAAAAGCACCTCACCACCACAAAATTAAAAACACCTCACCACCACAAAATTAAAAACACCTCACCACCACGAAATTAAAAACACCTCACAGCCACGAAATTAAAAACACCTCACCACCAAGTAATTTAAAACACCTCACAGCCATAAAACACGTTATAAAAACACCTCACAGCCATAAAACACGTTATAAAAACACCTCACAGCCATAAAACACGAAATAAAACACCTCACAGCCATAAAACACGTAATAAAACACCTCACAGCCATAAAACACGAAATAAAACACCTCACAGCCATAAAACACGAAATAAAACACCTCACAGCCATAAAACACGAAATAAAACACCTCACAGCCATAAAACAGTTAATAAAAACACCTCACAGCCATAAAACACGTAATAAAACACCTCACAGCCATAAAACACGTAATAAAACACCTCACAGCCATAAAACACGAAATAAAACACCTCACAGCCATAAAACACGAAATAAAACACCTCACAGCCATAAAACAGTTAATAAAAACACCCCACAGCCATAAAACACGTAATAAAACACCTCACAGCCATAAAACACGAAATAAAACACCTCACAGCCATAAAACACGTTATAAAAACACCTCACAGCCATAAAACACGTAATAAAACACCTCACAGCCATAAAACACGTAATAAAACACCTCACAGCCATAAAACAGTTAATAAAAACACCCCACAGCCATAAAACACGTAATAAAACACCTCACAGCCATAAAACACGTTATAAAAACACCCCACAGCCATAAAACACGTAATAAAACACCTCACAGCCATAAAACACGTTATAAAAACACCTCACAGCCATAAAACACATAACAAAACACCTCACAGCCATAAAACACGTTATAAAAACACCTCACAGCCATAAAACAGTTATAAAAACACCTCACAGCCATAAAACACGTTATAAAAACACCTCACAGCCATAAAACACGTTATAAAAACACCCCACAGCCATAAAAGTTAATAAAAACACCTCACAGCCACGAAATTAAAAACACCTCACCACCAAGTAATTTAAAACACCTCACAGCCATAAAACACGTAATAAAAACACCTCACAGCCATAAAACAGTTATAAAAACACCTCACAGCCATAAAACGCGTTATAAAAACACCTCACAGCCATAAAACAGTTAATAAAAACACCTCACAGCCACGAAATTAAAAACACCTCACCACCAAGTAATTTAAAACACCTCACCACCACGTCATTTAAAAACACCTCACCACCAAGTAATTCAAAACACCTCACCACCACGTAATTCAAAACACCTCACGACCACGTAATTCAAAACACCTTATCACCAACTAATTCAAAACACCGCACCACCACATAATTAAAAACACCTCACCACCACATAATTATAAATACCTCACCACCACGTAATTCAAAACACCTCACCACCATGTCATTTAAAAACACCTCACCACCATGTGATTTAAAAACACCTCACCACCACGTCATTTAAAAACACCTCACAGCCACGAAATTAAACACACCTCACCACCACGTCATTTAAAAACACCTCATCACCTACTAATTCAAAACACCACTCCACCACATAATTAAAAACATGTCACCATGACGTAATTATAAATACCTCACCACCACGTAATTCAAAACACCTCACCACCATGTCATTTAAAAACACCTCACCACGTCATTTAAAAACACCTCACCACCACGTCATTTAAAAACACCTCACCACCACGTCATTTAAAAACACCTCACCACCACGTCATTTAAAAACACCTCACCACCACGTCATTTAAAAACACCTCACCACCATGTGATTTAAAAACACCTCACCACCATGTCATTTAAAAACACCTCACAGCCACGAAATTAAAAACATCTCACCACCACGTCATTTAAAAACACCTCATCACCAACTAATTCAAAACACCGCACTACCACATAATTAAAAACACGTCACCACGACGTAATTATAAATACCTCACCACCACGTAATTCAAAACACCTCACCACCATGTCATTTAAAAACACCTCACCACCATGTGATTTAAAAACACCTCACCACCATGTCATTTAAAAACACCTCACCACCACATAATTCAAAATACCTCACCACCACGTGATTCAAAACCACCACCACGTTATTAAAAACACTTCACAACCACGGAAACAAAAGTTTGAGGGAGTCGTTAAGTGACAACACAGACACTGCCCAGATGTGTTGATATATAGATAAATGAATGTACCCGAGTTGCCGTTTTGTCATTGTTTAAACCAATCATAATTAAAACAATTATTTTGCACAAATGTATTTGTAATATACGTGATATCACATTTTATAAACGATTGAAGTTGAAAAAAAAATTTCCCCAAAAAATTCCCAAAAAATATATATATATTTGGAAATTTTTTCAGAAAAAATACCCTTAGGACATACCGACGGGAGAGATATGTGCATACCAGAAGTTTGGTACCATTTCACAAAAGTTTGAGAAAGTAGTTCAGTGACAAGACAAGACAACACAGGACAACACAACACAGACACTGCACAGATATATATATATATACATATATATATAGATATATTAACCCCCATTCTCTTCCAGTCAAAGAAAGCTGCATAAAGCAATCAAGAAAAGCTGCAGAAGATAAGCCCTTTGCTTTCTCAAACCCTTTCCAGGTTCCTCTACAGCTGCAGACATTCACAAGTAGCACATACATGAGAATCCCAACAATCCACACCCCTCAGCTGTCAGACCAGTTTCATCACTTGTTGGCGAGTCATCAGCGACAGCGTATACAAAACTGTGCACCACTGAGTCTTCCAAGCATCTACCAAGTGCAATGCCAGTAGCAGGTGACACTTATCAATAGATCGTGTACTGCACTCACGACTTGCAATATCTTGTTCCGGACTTGTTTATGTTTTTACTGTCTTCCGCATGCATTTTCATTTTTGGACGCTTTCCAACAGTTCGGTGATTTTTCCTGGTTTATCGGCTTCGATGTCCGTCAGCACGCGAAATTTCAGCTTTCTACGTCACCCTTGAAGGTACCGAACATTAATATCAGTTAATGAGTGGATCAGTGGTTGGAATGAGCTTTATATTTCAGATATGTGTGTGTGTGTATATATATATTTATATATATATATATATATATATATATTTATATATATATATATATATATATTTATATATATATATATATATATATATATATATATATATATATATATATATATATATATATATATACATACATATATATACATACATACATACATACATACATACATACATACATACATACATACATATATATATACATACATACATACATACATACATACATACATATATATATACATACATATATATATATATATATATATATATATATATATATATATATATATATATATATATATATATATATATATATATATATATATATATATATATATATATATATATATATATATATATATATATATACACATACATCCTCTTTCACATTATGCAAAGGAAGTGGAAGGAAAAGCGATAATACATGTTTATATGTACATCAAAATACTAGGAAAACAAATGAGTGTTTTTGTCTTTGAAGAATTCGAGGAAATCTCCCTTGGAAGAATTTTAAACAATAATAATAATAATAATACATTTATTTTATATCGCGCTTTTCAAGAAGCCCAAAGACGCTTTGACAGAGTACAAAAAGACAAAAATCAACAGGTAAATAATCAAAGTTAATCAAATTAATCAAAGTTCATCAAATCAGGTAAATAATAAAATTAAATAAAAAATCAACAGGTAAACATTGTAATGTTGGTGGGAATTTTACATGCATGGCACAATCCTTGTTCAAATAAATTATGCAGTACATTATGGATAAGTATACAAATAAGAAAATTAATATTTTAAAGTAAACAGCCATTTGATTAAAGCAAGGAAACTCCATTCAATGCAAATTAACATCTGGATACACGCAGTTAAAGATGTAATTATGTCATATCATTAAAATCCTGAGTGTGTTGTGGATATTTAGCATGGTTAGCCATCTAAATAATTAAATACCAACTCGAGACTTTTGTTGAGATTCACATTTTAGTTATAATATCTCAATTAACTATCAGGTATCTTCCTTATATTTTGATTCTGGGACAGCAAACGAGATAGTGCAGAATTGGAAGAAACTGAGAAAGTCTGCTCACCTTCACTCCTTCATTCCTCTTTTCTCCCGCCTCTGGAGCAAACTCCCTCACTCTCTTCAATCCCACTCCACCCTCCAGGTCTTTAAAACGGCTGTTCACCGCCATCTCTTATCCTCCCCCATCCAAAACCTTGATCTTTTCTACCCCCGCTAATTTCGGTCCCCTTGTGTTTCCCCCCCCCCCCCCCCCATTCCCACGCCCCCCTCCCCCCAAGCCCTCTCCCTCCCACACTTCTCCCTGCTCTCAAATGTTGTGTTTGTGTGCTTCTCCTTCTCTCCCCATCTTGTCTTCCGCTCCCTCTTTTTATATATTTTGTTTGTCTGGTTGATTTGTTTGTGAAATAAATGTTAGCTCTTTCACGAGCCTCGATTCAATATACAAAAAAAAAAAAAAAAAGTCAAATTGCAGAATTCCAAAGCAGTCTGTTTACAGGTAGCAGGATAGCACAGAGGTGTATGCACTTTCCTTTGAGCTCTCCAACTGTCTAGGGTCACCCTGGTGTTTTGCATGCAGGACAAGGCATCAATGTGTGTGTGCCGTCCATTCTGTCTGCGGGCATTGGGGGTCTTGATGCACGGTAATATCCCACATTTTATTTCATGAAGAGTCGGCGAGTTATCACCAGCACCCTAAATAAGTTACACATTTCTGCCAGTTGAATGTCAGGCCTGGTCAGCCGGTTCCACAAAGACTTGGGCCAAATCTGTTCCCCCAAACCAACCCAACAATAAGGTAGGAATAAGTGGTGGGATTGTTAAAGAAGAAGAAAACCAGCAAGTTAATTTTGATCCTTTTTTAGAATTTAATTTAATTTAATCAATTAAAATGGATTTTTAAATAATTTTCCTCACTCTTTTAGAAATTACAACCTTCTCTCCATTCCGACCTCACCTAACATCTTCCCTGCAAAAATCATTTTTTGTTCAAAATTCATCTTTCTTGCAAAATTAATTTGCCCACTATTCTTTCCTTTTTCATGCATGTATCACACCTTTGAGTTCTCTGCTAAGTTATAGCAACTTTTTGGGTTCTAATGGACTGTGTAAATACTTGGTATTGCTAAGATGTTTAGATCAGATTGGTCAGACCTCCCAACAGCTTCCCCCTTCTTTCTCTCTCTCTCTCTCGCATGTGCATTCGACATACATTAGAAATGATTCATTGAGATTAGGCCCTACTTTTAATTTATGACATGAACTTGTTATTTGCGATGCGTGTCCCAGCAATACATTATTCTTCAACCATTCCTTATTGAAATAGTTACTTTCGCCACCAAAGTCGGATGGAGGTTATGTTTTCACCTCTTGCTTCTAGGCCTTGTGTTGACTTAATGGTGAACGTGGCTGGCTTGAGATCTCAGGGTTCTGAGTTCCAAATCCTGGTGTGCCGTTGAATTAACACCAGATAGGTTGACTCAGCCTGTTCATCCTTCCGCGGTCAGCAAGATGAGCACCAGCTTACTGGGATGAATGAGCCATTCGAGTATCCTGCGTCGGAGTGGCGACCCATCCAGGAATGTGCCCAATAGCCGAGAAACTGCTTCGGCAGCCATATGCATCTGAAGATGCAAAAGGAGAGGTCTTCTTCTTCTTCTTCTTGTGAGCAAGTCATCGCAAAAAGTTGTGGACAGATTATGACAAAACTTGGTGGATGAGTTGGGTAGGTGACAAGACCAAGCCAATTCGATTTTGGTTCAGATCTGGATGCATTTCCAGACTATCAGTGGGATACAAAACATAAACTGTTCAGCCTGGCGGAGATACGTGCGGATATTAACAATTGGACTATTCGACATTGTTGCACAATCTTGGGGTAGTTAAAAAAACAAAAACAAACCTTATTCTTGCTGTTCTTTATTTCTCATACATTAAAATTGCAATTTTGTTTCATATTCATTCTGCAAATCTCATGGATTCGACTTTGGTGACCAATCCACATAATGAGCGCAAACTGCTGAACATACAAAGCCAGGTAGGCATTGGATAATGTCCGGAATACAGCGAAGAATCCTTTTTGAGAAACAGTGCAAGGGGGAGACAAAATGAAACACACAAAACACAAACAAACATGAAAAAACAGAATTGGCCTTACATTTTGGAGACATTTGAAGAGGCAAACTTCAAGTGGAACCAATTTAATGACATGGGTATTTAAGGAAAGTACGAGTAGTAGAGAGGACAAAAAAACTTTACTCCTAAATGATCCAGTGGTGATTGCGAGCCAGCACTGTGCGAGCACATTATGAGGTGCACAGCAGGTGGGAATCTGTGACTTGTACCTTAAACTTAATTAAATGTACCTCGTGAGCAGTAATTGGATGGGGTGCCCTGGTTGTGACATTTCGGTGAGCAGCCGTATCGGCTGGTACTTTGCTCTTCTTCAACTTACGTACACTTTTGAAATTGGACCAGTGAGGATGGTTATGGTGGGATATACCAACAGTGATGTACATTAAATAAAATTGTTGATGACAACAGGTAAGTTGGTGCAGGCTATAGTGAGTTACTTTACCATGAAAACAATGCAACATTGATACGATAAGAGAGCCGTCTGTCTGTCTGTCACCATTTTTCTCAGAGATAGCTGACGGATTTTCGTCAAATTTTCAGAGGTTCATCAGTAAATGCCATGGAGTGTTTTTGGCCAAAAAAATTGAAAAAGGTGAAAAGAAAATTTTCTTAGATTTTTGGGGATTAAAAGAAATCGCTCTATGGTACTTGAGTCTTTGTAGGTATGTAAAAAAAAAAAACACCTTTAGAGGCCATTTTTCCCCGCAAAGCGGGGGTTGGCCTTTTTCGGGAACCGTGGTTGTTGTTGTTTTTCGGTCCCCTTTTTGAAGCAATGTTTTACGGCCGGATGCCCTTCCTGACGCCAACCCTTTTTGCCGCCTTTAACGACAAACAGGGAATTACCAGTGAACTGGTACTCAATTTAGCCGACCTCGGAAGGATGACAGGCTGAGTCAACCCCCCTGGTGTTAATTCAGCGATTGACCGGGATTCGAACCCAGGATCCTAGGATCCTAAGCCGGCACCCTAGCCGCTAGCCCAACACCAGGGTTGTGAAACCAGGGTATGTGAAAGGTAGTATTAAATTATATCCGATTAGTGTGTGTGTGTAATATAATATACGTGTAAAGACCGTCAAAATGACGGGTTGGAACAGTTTATTTGACAGTGCAGCCGCATGAGTGTGCCAAAGACTGAAGCCTGGGCCTAGTGTCAGGTGTGCTTATATCTTCTTTATTTATTAGATGTCTTACAGACGTAAATGAACACTCAGTTTACTTTGCGCACTTTGCACGTCATGTGCAGCAAATTTCACCTCCCTGTGCCTTGTATTTATTGTGATTTAAATTAAATATAAATTTAAATATAGATATTGGGTAGATATTAAATAGAAATTCAATAATGATAATAATTATATTGGTATATTATAAATTATATTGGTATATTATTGGTATATTAAAATTATAAATTATATTGGTATATTATAAATTATATTGGTATATTACAAATTATATTGGTATATCATTGGTATATATTATTATTATTGGTATATTATAATTATAAATTATATTGGTATATTATTGATATATTATTGGTATATTATAATTATAAATTATATTGGTATATTATTGGTATATTATAATTATAAATTATATTGGTATATTATTGGTATATTATAATTATAAATTATATTGGTATATTATTGGTATATTATTGGTATATTATAATTATAAATTATTTTGGTATATTATTGGTATATTATTGGTATATTATAATTATTGGTATATTATTGGTATATTATAATTATAAATTATATTGGTATATTATTGGTATATTATTGGTATTGTTACGGATTCGTCACTTCCGTCATTGTGGTTTTCATCCACTGCAAGCATTTTTGGTTCCATGTACTGTTATTTCTATCGTTTCAATGAAATGGAGATAACTGTTTGCAAAAGGTAAAAAAATTAATGTTTTAAAAGAAATCGGAAACCGGATCGAGAGAAAACCGGATGAAAAAGAGGAGGAAGAAGAAGCGGAGCAAGTGAGGTCGAGAAGAAGCCGAGTTGCTTTGAGGTGGTGAGCAAACGCTGGCGAACGGGGGGTCACGAGCGAACTTTGGGTTTCCTGGGAAGGGATTCCGGTGACAGAGTGGTTATCGCTGTGACAGATAAACCTGCGTGACAGGTTTTGCGGTTGATTCCGAAGAGAATCGTTGTTGAAGTGCAGGTACGCCTTCAGTACGGGCCCGTCGGCCATTTTGCCTCGCTCCCGATTTCGCATCGCTCCAGGCTTTTCACATCGCTCCAACCTTTACACCTCGCTTCAGCAATTTCACCGCACCCAGTCGTTAACCTGGTTTGCGTGTGTAACGTGGATTTTGAGTGGGAATTTGCAGTTCGCCGTTTGGGAGCCGTTGAACGTTCATACCCAAAGGTGTGATTTCCCAGTCGCCTCTTGAGGGCACCTTTGCGCATCTTTGGCAGCGTGACTGTCAGCCGAACGGGATTCTGGTCTCGATACGACATCGTTCTTACGATCACCGGAGCGTGGATCGACTTTGGCTTGATGCCGGGACAGAGACTTTGGGAATGTTCTTTTCGCTCACTTGGAGCACAGTGAGTTATATTGTAAGAAATTGATGGTACCATCATAGGAATGATATATTTGTTGTACAATTGATTAATATTGTTCTTGTACTGTTATTCTTGTGTGACCTTAATACAATACTTGTTTGTTGGTAACAATTGGTGTGGTTTCACCATTGGTCTTTGACACACAGAATAACACATCTTTCTGACATGACTCCTTTCGGGGCTCGGAGGTACGCCGTGACCGGGGTTTGGGGAGGAGCACGTAACAGTATATTATTGGTATATTATAATTATAAATTACATTGGTATATTATTGGTATATTATATTGGTATATTGGATATTGGTAGATATTAAATATAAATTTTCCTTAGTGCGTGTAGGGTCAAACCCCCGCTATAGCAGGGAAAATGGCCTCAAAATGCCTGTTGTTGTTAGTGCGTGTAGGGAAGTGTTTTACGCACCCACAAAAAAATATTAAAAAAACAAATTGATTTCTAGAAAATGCTAACAGGATTAGAACATCACTGGGTAACGCGGGTACTCCTGCCAGTCGCACATAAACAACAAAAAGTCAGAGGTCAACACTGAGAATGGTTGATAAGATTTCAAAGCTGATTGAGTAACATTCTGCAATATAAGAATGTAGTTGGAGGACTGCACCAATAAAGAATTGTAAGGATGTTAAATCCAAATCCTGGCAATTCAGTCTAACTGATCACGTCAGAAAGTCAAAGGAAGGTTATTTCACTCACCGTTTCTGCCTTGGCATCTGGGCTGCCTTTCTGGGTGTGTTAACCTGAACGGGTCTCCAGGACGCTGTAGGACCCAGATTCACCTGTTCCAGAGAAACCCTTGTTGTCAAAGTCTGCACACCTTCCAGTATCTCAACCGAAGGTCCACGTCCCTCCACCCCCTCTCTTTCTGTACCTTCAGCCCACTGTGGTTATGACCACCTGCGTTTCTGTCCCGCAGTTTCTCTGAGTTCAACTGAGCCTCGAGACCAGGCTTTGCAGGGCAGCGGAAGTGACGTTCTGTAAACTTTGTTCTATTTCCAAAATCTGCATCACCCCAACACCACACCCTACCTTTGCATGTTCCCAAATCCCAAACCTTTTTCCCATTGCTCTAATCTCACCATAATTTAAAGGGAAACAAGGAAAAGGGAGGGGGGAGCAGAGGGGAAAGGGTCGTGGGTGAGGCTTAAAGCTGAAATCATGATATGCTGAGTTATTGTAACATCTCCATGGTCATTGGTCATACACGTGATCAAGTTGATGAACTCCATGCTCCATGACAGTTTCTCAGATCGGATCACCACATTTATTACTCCAGATCTCAGATACCACATCGCTCAATTATAGCTATATAATTCCCACTGTTTTTGTTGTCATAAAATATCCATTCATTATTAATTTAACGAGGAGCATGTCCTTTTGTGTCACAGATTTACTGTGTTAGAAATGATTTATCCACTTCTGTAGAGAGGTGAAAGTAACGATATATTTCATTGATAACGCACCAATACAATAAACGAATGAAGTGATATACCGGTCATTTACCAATATATGAGTGAAGTGATATGCCAGTCATTTACCAATTGAAGTGATATACCAGTCATTTCCTAATTCAAGTGATATGCCAGTCATTTACCAATAGACCAATGATGTGAGATACGCCAGTCATTTATGTTCACCAGGAAACTTTGCTGTATTAAAAAAAAAAAAAAAAACTTTCCTGTATTTCTATAAGAAGGATCCTGTGACGTCATAAATCAAAGCAGTTATTGTGCTGCAACATTCGAAAAGCATATACTGTATATTGTACATGCAAAAAATTACAAGAACATGGTGAAGCGGTCAAAGATCTCTTTTTTTCCAATGACTTCGATGAAGGAATAATCCATCAGCAAAGAAAGATTCATGTTAATTAATAACAATAATAGCGTCGTGTAACTTCAATAAGTCAGTTCGGCATTGGAGTCAAGTTCATCATAACCCAATCCATACATTTCCCTCATCCCACAAATAATTACTCATCCTACTCATTATAACCCAATCCATACATTTCCCTCATCCCACAAATAATTACTCATCCTACTCATTATAACCCATCCTTACATTTCCCTCATCCCACAAATAATTACTCATCCTACTCATTATAACCCATCCTTACATTTCCCTCATCCCACAAATAATTACTCATCCTACTCATTATAACCCATCCTTATATTTCCCTCATCCCACAAATAATTACTCATTATAACCCATCCTTATATTTCCCTCATCCCACAAATAATTACTCATCATAGCCCATCCTTACATTTCCCTCATCCCACAAATAATTACTCATCCTGCTCATCATAACTCATCCTTACATTTCCCTCATCCCACAAATAATTACTCATCATAGCCCATCCTTACATTTCCCTCATCCCACAAATAATTACTCATCATAGCCCATCCTTACATTTCCCTCATCCCACAAATAATTACTCATCCTGCTCATCATAACTCATCCTTACATTTCCCTCATCCCACAAATAATTACTCATCCTGCTCATCATAACTCATCCTTACATTTCCCTCATCCCACAAATAATTACTCATCCTGCTCATCATAAGCCCATCCTTACATTTCCCTCATCCCACAAATAATTACTCATCCTGCTCATCATAACCCATCCTTACATTTCCCTCATCCCACAAATAATTACTCATCCTGCTCATCATAAGCCCATCCTTACATTTCCCTCATCCCACAAATAATTACTCATCCTGCTCATCATAAGCCCATCCTTACATTTCCCTCATCCCACAAATAATTACTCATCCTGCTCATCATAAGCCCATCCTTACATTTCCCTCATCCCACAAATAATTTACTCACCCTGCTCATCATAAGCCCATCCTTAAATTTCCCTCATCCCACAAATAATTACTCATCCTGCTCATCATAAGCCCGTCCTTAAATTTCCCTCATCCCACAAATAATTACTCATCCTGCTCATCATAACCCATCCTTACATTTACCTCATCCCACAAATAAATACTCATCCTGCTCATCATAACCCATCCTTACATTTCCCTCATCCCACAAATAATTACTCATCCTGCTCATCATAAGCCCATCCTTATATTTCCCTCATCCCACAAATAATTACTCATCCTGCTCATCATAAGCCCATCCTTACATTTCCCTCATCCCACAAATAATTACTCATCCTGCTCATCATAACCCATCCTTACATTTCCCTCATCCCACAAATAATTACTCATCCTGCTCATCATAACCAAATCCTTACATTTCCCTCATCCCACAAATAATTACTCAGGGGAATTACCGTTAAACAGGTAAGTTGGGGAATCAGACTTACACCGTCCAATGTTGGGGCCTACCTGCACACACGGCAAGTTGGACCTGCCCAGAGATAGATTCAAAAGAGAACATCCATAGCAGGTGGAAGAGACAGGTGGACAAAAGAGGGAGGACATGGAGAGGGACGAGGTTGTGGTGGAAGAGACAGGTGGACAAAATAACGGTCCCAAAGACTTGATTGCAGTCAGAGTTCAGGAAGGATGGTAAAGGCGGATGTGGAGCCTGCGTCTGCAAAAAGGGAGGGAGGGGAGGGGGAACGGGGGAGGGGGGTGACCAACTAATAAAATATAAAAAGGTCTTGAAAACAGCTGTTCACCACCATCTCTTATCTTCCCCCATCCAAAACCCTGATCTTTTATACCCCCGCTAATTTTTACCCCAGATACACTTTTTGGAAATTCCAACTTCTTTCCTGGAAGTCCTTGCAGTGTCCATGTGTTTTATACCTCTCCCACCCTCCCCCCCCAAGCCCTCTGCCTCCTACATTTCTCTCAATGTCCCTGCTCTCAAATGTTGTGTTTGTGTCCTTCCCCCTCTCTCCCCATCTTGTCTACCGCTCCCCTTATTTTGTGTTTTATGTGTCGGTTTGACTTTTTGTGTGATTAATGTTAGCTCTTTCACAAGCCTCGATCTTGTATACAAAAAAAAAAAAAAAAATTTTACTCATCCTGCTCATTATAAGCCCATCCTTACATTTCCCTCATCCCACAAATAATTACTCATCCTGCTCATCATAAGCCCATCCTTAAATTTCCCTCATCCCACAAATAATTACTCATCCTGCTCATTATAAGCCCATCCTTACATTTCCCTCATCCCACAAATAATTACTCATCCTGCTCATCATAAGCCCATCCTTAAATTTCCCTCATCCCACAAATAATTACTCATCCTGATCATCATAAGCCCATCCTTACATTTCCCTCATCCCACAAATAATTACTCATCCTGCTCCTCATTACCCAATCCTTACATTTCCCTCATTCCACAAATAATCACTCATCCTGCTCATCATAAACCCATCCTTACATTTACCTCATCCCACAAATAATTACTCATGCTGCTCCTCATTACCCAATCCTTACATTTCCCTCATCCCACAAATAATCACTCATCCTGCTCATCATAAGCCCATCCTTACATTTCCCTCATCCCACAAATAATTACTCATCCTGCTCCTCATTACCCAATCGTTACATTTCCCTCATCCCACAAATAATTACTCATGCTGCTCCTCATTACCCAATCCTTACATTTCCCTCATCCCACAAATAATTACTCATCCTGCTCCTCATTACCCAATCCTTACATTTCCCTCATCCCACAAATAATTAGTCATGCTGCTCATCATAACCCATCCTTACATTTCCCTCATCCCACAAATAATTACTCATGCTGCTCCTCATTACCCAATCCTTACATTTCCCTCATCCCACAAATAATTACTCATCCTGCTCATCATAAGCCCATCCTTAAATTTCCCTCATCCCACAAATAATTACTCATCCTGATCATCATAAGCCCATCCTTACATTTCCCTCATCTCACAAATAATTACTCATCCTGCTCATTACCCAATCCTTACATTTCCCTCATCCCACAAATAATGACATCCTGCTCATCATAAACCCATCCTTACATTTACCTCATCCCACAAATAATTACTCATGCTGCTCCTCATTACCCAATCCTTACATTTCCCTCATCCCACAAATAATCACTCATCCTGCTCATCATAAGCCCATCCTTATATTTCACTCATCCCACAAATAATTACTCATCCTGCTCCTCATTACCCAATCCTTACATTTCCCTCATCCCACAAATAATTACTCATGCTGCTCCTCATTACCCAATCCTTACATTTCCCTCATCCCACAAATAATTACTCATCCTGCTCCTCATTACCCAATCCTTACATTTCCCTCATCCCACAAATAATTACTCATCCTGCTCCTCATTACCCAATCCTTACATTTCCCTCATCCCACAAACAATTACTCATGCTGTTCATCATAACCCATCCTTACATTTCCCTCATCCCACAAATAATTACTCATGCTGCTCCTCATTACCCAATCCTTACATTTCCCTCATCCCACAAATAATCACTCATCCTGCTCATCATAAGCCCATCCTTACATTTACCTCATCCCACAAATAATTACTCATGCTGCTCCTCATTACCCAATCCTTACATTTACCTCATCCCACAAATAATTACTCATGCTGCTCATCATAACCCATCCTTACATTTCCCTCATCCCACAAATAATTACTCATGCTGCTCCTCATTACCCAATCCTTACAT